>NC_139689.1:2707451-2831084 GCF_964106915.1 Podarcis gaigeae
AGGAAAATTGTTCCTACCCCCTTTGCAAAAATTTTTTTTGGGGGGGGGACACGTTCCTTTTGTAGACATACTACCCCTCTCAAAGCTGGTGTGCGTGGAGTCTGCAAATATTTAGGGGAGAAGTGCAAGTGTTTTGGGGGTGGGGGTCCTGAAAGTATTTTTGGGGGGGGGGTCTGTTTTGCAAATATTTCAGAGAGAAACCTTTGCAATGTTGGAGGAGGGTTCTGCTTTTACAAATATTCAGGGGGGGTCTGTTTTGCAAATATTCCGGAGAGAAACCTTTGCAGTGTTGGGGGGGGTCTGCTTTTGCAAAAAATCAGGGGGGGGGTCTGTTTTGCAAATATTCCAGAGAGAAACCTTTGCAATGCTGGGGGGGGGGGGTTCTGTTTTGCAAATATTCCAGAGAGAAACCTTTGCAATGTTGGGGGGGGGGGTGGTCTGTTTTTGCAAATATTCCGGAGAGAAACCTTTGCAATATTGGAGGGGCGTTCTGCTTTTGCAAATATTCAGGGGGGGTTCAGTTTTGCAAATATTTAGGAGATAACTCTTTGCAAGTCTTTTTTGGGGGGAGGGGTCCTCCCTTTGCAAACATTTCAGGGAGAATCCTTCGCTGTGCAGTTTTTTCCGGGGGGGGGGGCGAGTTTGCTATCCTGCCTTTGCAAATATTTTTCCAGGCGAGCCCCCCCCCCCCCCCCCACTTTTCCCTGCTTTGGGGAGAAGGCAGAAATCCTTTTACAACCTTTGGGAAGGCCTGGAAAAAGTCTCCTGGATTGCTGAGCAAAGTCCCCCACCCGTGTGTGTGTGTGTGTGTGTGTGTGTTTTTGGGGGGGGGGTAAAGAGAGTTGAAGAGCCTCCAATTTATTCCGGCAAAGTATTTGCATCACGGTTTCTTTTCCTGTGCAAATCTGCGTGAGAATTCCCTTTCCCACAATTTTTGGGGGGAAATTGTGTGTTGTTGTTTTTTTTGTGGGGTGGGGGAAAGAGTCCAGACCTGCACAGAAGCTGGTAAAAAAAGAGTGACACTACTTTTTTTTTTTTTTAACAGATTCCTAACCCGGATCCACTTATCCCGCCCCCTCCCGCCTCTGCCCCCCCCTCCAAAGTCTCCTGGCTCTCACCCAACCCAGCATAGACTTTTTCTGATCCGCACCACAACTGGCAGCTTCTTCCAGAGTCTCCGGCGCTGCAGTTTAAGGGGTTCCTTTGTCCTTCGCTTGGGATTTTTCTGCTATTCCGGACTTTCTGGTTTGGAAGAGCAACGCTGCTCCCATCGTGGATTTCATTTTTGGGAAACATTGGAGTCTTTGTCCTGGGACAGACCTGGTGGTTTCCCCCTTAAAAGTATTGCGTGCCCAGTCTTCCCCGAACAATCGCAACGCCCGAAAAGTTGCAAGGATCCCTATTGTTGCAAAAAAGGTCTTTTTTTTTTTTAGGGGGTGCAATCCATCTTTCCTGCCTCGGTTTCAGGGGTCCCGCGCCCCGCAAAAAAGCGACACATCGCATTGTCTCGGCCGAAAAATCACCTTGCGGAGAGGAAAGCCAGACAGAGCTGCGAAAGTTTGTTCAAGGCAGGAGTTTGCCGAACAATTTTTTAAATTTTGCATTTCTGGGTGCTTTGTGTTGTTGGGAATTTTTATTTTATCTCTGTCGGCGCATATATTCCGCAACAGGATTTAATTTTTCTGGGTGTGCGTCGCGAGGAATCTAGAGGCGCCTCAACCATGTTTGGAATCACTGTTTCATGACCCCCCTGAACTGGGTTTCTGGGATCTGATTTCTTCCTCCACAGGGATCTTTTCTGGCGGCTGTGGATCCCGAGATTCCCTCCTCCTCCTCCTCCTGCTGGGACTCATTCTGGCTTTCCTGGAGCGATGGCTGGCTGGCTTCTCTGCTTCTGGATCCCCTTCGCCCTGGCTGCGGAAGGTGAGGTACCACATGGGATCTGGGTTCCGATCCAGACCCCAAAACCTGCCACACTCACACACAGAAGTGGAGCGAAATCTCCCAACTTGGGAATCAGCAGGACTCCTGGGTCCCTTTTTGGGGGGGGGGGGGAAGTGCAACTGTTGTTGATAAGTGCATTTGGGGATATTGTGCCAGGATTCTGGGTTTCCCAGAAGTTGAGCTGGAGCCCCGGACTCCTGGGTCCTCTCCCCGCTAACAGGGAGATTTTGGGTTTTGCGGATTTTTCCTTCTCTCTGATGTTTCCCCTTCTGCCCCCCCCCCCCATTCCTTTTCCCTCCTCGAGGCCTGATCTATTTTTGAAGCGCGCGTTCAAAGTGTTTTTTAAAGTCATCGATCTTTGGTAATGAGCCTCTGCGAAGCGATAGATTTTTCTTTCCTCCCCCCCCCCCCGGTATCGGCGCTTCCTTCTGCGCTCTCTTGCCCCCCCAGGAAAAAAAGGACAACGATTTGCAATAGGCTTTCATCTCTCCAAATTCCGATCCTCTCCCTCGCCCATCAATCTTCGCTGCCTGTCGTGTCCCCCCCACCCCAGTCGTCCCAAAGGACTTGGGGTGGGTCTTTCCTTCCCATTGTTGTAAAATAAAGTGCTTTTTCCCCCTCTTCCCGGGGTTGGGGGGGGGATTTGGGCTTGGTGGGCTGCTGTGGAGCGAAGGATTCTGGGAGTCCGGACACCTGAGCTCCCCTGAGTGGAGAAGGGAGGGGCCTGGGGGCAGGTGAAGGCCGTGGCCCTGGGGCGTTGGGGGGGGGGAGTTTGCAGGACTCCTGGGTTCCCTGGAAGGAGGGGGGGAGAAATGAGGGGGCAGCTCAGCGTCTTGGACCGATAGAAGCTGAGAATCAAGAGTCCTTGGGCAGATTGTCGAGGGTCAGGCTGGATGACCCTCAGGTGTCCCCTTACAACTCTGCAATTCCATAGCAAGAAAGTATGTAAGGACTCCTGGGTCCTCTTGGAAACGGTGGGGAGGAAGTGGTGTTACTGGGCTGGAGCCCAGAGGAAGGCAAGTAGCTGGAATCCTGAGTTAATTGGGGGATTTAGAATTGGCGAGTTGGAAGGGACCCCCAACGGTCATCCAGACTGACCCGCTGCAGGGCAGGAATCGCATCCCTAGCAGGCAGCCCTCTGCTTATATCCATTTCTTAAGGAAGGAGAGCCGCCAGCTCCCGAGGGAGTCCGTTCCACCGACAAAACAGCTCTCGCTTTCCGCCAGCATTGTGTTAGTCTGCAGAGGAGGAGCATCGCCTAGTGGGTGCAGCAGCTTCCGCCAACTGGGTGCTGAACGTTTGACGGGCAAGGCCAGGGTGGCAGGACTGCAGAAGGGGCTGTTGAGGTGGGAAGTAAAGTGCAGAAAAGTTTCCACCTTGACGTGTTAGAAAAGTTTGAGCGCTTTGCCTGGGTCTCAGCGGCTTCGTTTTAAGGAAAAAGCCATGGCTTAGTGCTGAAGCGGTTGCTGGGAGTGCAGAAGGTTCCTGGTCCAGTCACCAGTGTCATCTCCAGGCTGGGAGAGGTAAATGCCCAAATACCTCTTTAAAAAAACACACACAATTGCTGCTGAGCCAGGGGATAGGTTCTTGCTGAGCAGCAGGACAGCTGCCTTGAGTGCAGAAGGCCTGAGAATCTCTCCTTTTTTGAAACAGTGGGCAGCAGCTGCCGGCCAGTGTGGACAGTTCTAAGCTAAACTGCAGGGAGAGATGGCGGCTGGGTGGCAGAGCGGCTGCCTGGCATGCAGAACGCTTGAGGTTCAGCCTCCCTCTGCCAGGCAGACTTGAATTTTATTATTACGGTCACAGAATAGGCATCCTGAACTACATGGACCACCAGAACGGAACCCGAGGGACCCAGGAATCTTGCCATCTCTTGCCAGCCCAGAACCCAGGAGTCCTGCGCCCCCCTGGTTCCCCAAAGGGCCAAGACCCCCCCCCCCGTAATCTGAACACCCAGATCCCGAATCTCCTTCTACTTCCTGCTCACCCCCCCCCCAGATTTCCCCTTCATTTCCCCCATTTCTCTCCCTTCCAGAAAAGCTAAAACCTCATTGAAAAGGGATTAAAATCCAGGCCAAAGTGGGGGGAAAACCCTTCGTAGCTTTCAGCCCCAAACAACCCCAAGCCAAGAGAAAGCAAGGAATTTTATTTGGGGGGGGGGTTACATTTGAAGCACGGTCCCTTTCTGCAAAAAACACCCCCCCCCTTTTTTCTTAAGAAGCTCAGAAAGGAACCATCTTTTTCCCACCCACCCCAGGTCTGTAAAATCTCTTTTTTCTGTCTTATTTCACCCCCCCCCCCAAAAAAAATCGCCCCCCACCCCACTTTTCTTCCACTATCTCTGCCTCCGTCCCTGATCTCCTCCTCGGAGGTCAGGTATGTCCCAAAGCTGTGAAGGGGCAGCGGAGCGTGTAACGCATTAATTGAATCCTCTATTGTGGCTCCGAAAACCCCCCCCCATCCTTTTGCAATCCACCAAAATGGGATTTGGGGGGGGGGTCCGCGATGCTCGCCGCTCCTTGTCTCAAAAGCTTGCAAGGGGGGGGGGGTTGTGAAAGTAAGAAGAAGAGCACGGCTTTCTGGAGCAGGCATCTGGGCATGGTTGTAGCAATGTAGAGATGGAAAGGGACCCCCAAAGGTCATCCAGACCAACCCCGAATCGGTGCAGAAGAAAACCCTGACAGGTTTTCTCTGTTAAAAAATCTCTGGCGAAGGAGAACACCCGACACGTGTTCTTGCCGCGGGCAGCGGGGTGCCATTATGGGAAAACCCGCCGCGATCAGGATTCGAACGCAAGGCCAACACCCCTGCGGCTTCCAGCAACTGGTATTCAGATGCATTGCTGACTCTTGACTGGGGAGGGCACAGAATAGCCCCCCGTTGTCCTCGCCTCCTTTGTGAATTTGCCCAAGTTGTTGGCTCCTGTGGCAGGGAGTTCCGCCGTTTAACTACGAAGCATGAAGAATACGAGGGTCAGGACAATGGCCCGTCCGGCCCAGCTTCCTGTTCTTGCAGTGGCCGGCCAGATAACTCATTGTGGGGCACCAGGAAGCGGGATCCGAGTGCAAGAGCCGCTCTCCAGCAGCTGGGGTTCAGAACCATCGCTGCCTCTGACCGTGGGCTCCTGAGGTCATCCAGACCAACCCCCTGCAATGCAGGAATAGCAGCTGTCTAGATCACCACGTTCCACACTGGTTGACGGAGGCTTTCCAGGATTTCGGACCAGGATTAAGCGATAAGGGATGCGGGTGGCGCTGTGGGTTAAACCACAGAGCCTAGGACTTGCGGATCAGAAGGTCGGTGGTTCGAATCCCCGCAATGACCGGGTGAGCTCCCGTTGCTCGGTCCCTGCTCCTGCCAACCTAGCAGTTCGAAAGCACATCAAGTGCAAGTAGATAAATAGGTACCACTCCGGCGGGAACGTAAACGGCGTTTCCATGCGCTGCTCTGGTTCGCCAGAAGCGGCTTAGTCCCGCTGGCCACATGACCCGGAAGCTGTACGCCGGCTCCCTCGGCCAGTAAAGCGAGATGAGTGCCGCAACCCCAGAGTCGGCCACGACTGGACCTAATGGTCAGGGGTCCCTTTACCTTTATGTGCTCGGAATCTCCAGCGGGGCTTGCGTTCGAATCCTGTTTGCGGGTTTCTCTGGTTGTTGGACGGGACGGGCCGCTGGCCTGATCATCAGCCGGGCTTAAATTATGTCCGCCCTTCCCAAACCTTTGAGGCATGCAGCAGCCATCAGTCTCTTCTTGCCTGCTTAACCTCCGTGCTTCTGCATGTCCTGGCGAAACCAACCACTGCATGTCAGTGCAGACTATTGGGTCACTTGAGTCTAGAGCCGTCCACTTTTTTTGAGGTTAGACTTCGGACCAGGACTTTTCCTGCTCGGTCGAGCTGAGATTACCCTATTCACCTTGGGAGACTTCTGCATGAAAAGCACGGGGCCTGGCTGCTGACCGATGGACTCGGGGGTCAGGGAGCGCCTGCTTGGCATGTAGAATGCCCCGGGTTCAGCCCGTGATGGCGTCGGTTCATTCCGAACAATGTGGACTAGAACCTTGCTTTGTTTTAAAGTGGGTTTGGACGTAGCTCAGCGGGTAGAACAGGTGCTTGGCATGCAGAACGCCCCAGGTTGGCATCACCAGGTAGGTAACCCCCTGCCCCAAACCCCGGGGAGAGATGCTGTTAGCATTTCATTGCATTTATTTAAAACATTTACAAAACACTCAGTATTTGAAGCTTCTCTAACTGGTGCACAGCTGCTTTGAAGAGTTTGCAAAACCAATAAAAGAACAAGTTGGAAGGGACCCAGCGGTCATCTAGTCCAACCCGCTGCAATGCAGGAATATTTTGCCCAATGTGGGGGCTCGAACCCGCAAGCCTGAGATTCAAAGGCCATAATAGAGGTATAGCGATCAGCTAGACTGAACGGAAGCTTTCTGGGTACCGGGAGGCGGGATTCGAACCCGTGGCTCGTGGGTAGAAGCTCAGCTAGACTGAATGGAAGCTTTCTGGGTACCAGGAGGCGGGATTCGAACCCGTGGCTCGCGGGTAGAAGCTCAGCTAGACTGAATGGAAGCTTTCTGGGTACTGGGAGGCAGGATTCGAACCCGTGGCTCGCGGGTAGAAGCTCAGCTAGACTGAATGGAAGCTTTCTGGGTACCGGGAGGTGGGATTTGAACCCGCGGCTCGCGGGCAGAAGCTGAGAAAAATTCCCGCCGGAGACCCGACGTGTGACTGGTCCCCCACATTCGCACACCGTGGCTGAGTTTGGGATGGGTGTCTGCGATTCGAACTCAGGTCTCTCCCAGGTCTTGGCCCAACTCTGCAGGGGAAAGAGTCCTAGGTCTCTGTCCTGCGTGGGGGTGAGAAACTAGGTTTCTCTCTCTCTCGCCAGGCGCGGTGCCAGCGCCCGGGTCGTGTGGGGCGGCGAGAAATCCGCGGCGCTGCCTCCACATCCCGGGACGGGGATTGGCGGGCACACCTCTGACCGCAGAGAGGCGGAGGCGGGTTCTAATCTCAGCGCCTGGCTCAGCCATCAAAGGCACAGACTCCCCTGCCTTGCATCTGCCCGGGCCTGCATTTCTGCTATCAAAGGAGGCGAGATCGAGATCCGCCCCACGGTTGCAAGCAGAGGCTCCCTCCCTGCCCCATTAGCAAAGAGCAGGCGTATTTTCCCGTGTATGAGACGCCCCCACGTATAAGACCCCTATTCTTTTGAGCCCAAAATTAAGAAATAAATAATTGCAACATGTAAGAGGACCCTATTTTTTCTGAGCCCCAAATTAAGAAATAAATAATTGCAACACTCTGTGTGTAAGACGACCCCTAATTTTTTTTTTGGAGCCCCAAATGAAGAAATAAATAATTGCAACACTCTGTGTGTAAGACGACCCCCCAATTTTAAACTTACAAAATTTGGGGGGAAATATAGCCTTATACATGGGGGGGGGGGGAAACGGTATTTTGTGGGGAGGGGGTGCTGGGGGGCAGGCAGGCGCCGAAACAGGGCTTTGATGTTGGCGCGGAAGCGCAAAGTGAAAAAGTGGGGCGGCTTCGGAAGTGGGGAGCATAAGAAGGGGGGGTCATCCAGTTGGGAGGGGGACCCCCAGAAATCATCTAGACCAACCCCGAGGAATGCAGGAATCTCAACTAAAGCATCCAAGATGGGGTGCGGGGCGAAAAACCTGGGGATCTGGGTAGACTGTGTCTGAACCTGGAAGAGCTAGGATCTTGTTCCCACAGTGTCTGAACAGATGCCCCAAGGAGGATTCGAACACAAGACCAGCACTCTGAGGTTTCCAGAAACTGGGGTTCGGAATCGCCGCTGCCTCTGACCGTGGAGGAAAAGCATAGCCGTAATGCAGGCACCCCCAAACTTGGCCCTCCAGATGTTTTGGGACTACAACTCCCATCATCCCAGCGGTCAAGGATAATGGGAATTGTAGTCCCAAAACATCTGGGGGGCCGAATTTGGGGTTGCAGCTGCAGAACCCTCGGCGGATAAAAGCGCTTGCTGCTTTGGCTTGGCAGGGCACACACCGGTTAAGAATAAAAAAACCAAGCACTGCCGGTTATCATTGCGCCGTTGCACCAAAACCGCATTTTGGAACACTAGGCTTCTGGGCGCCTTGCATCAGAACGGATGTGGAAAAGTTGCAAAAAGGTTCAAAACCAGAGTAAGGGGAGGGAGCGAGAAGACTGCTTTTTCCAGAAATGTTGCAGCTTTGGGACGTTTGGAAAAAAGGTGAGGAGGGGGTGAGATGAGAGCAGTTCCTAAAATGATGCGCCGTCTGGAGAAAGCGGATTGAATAATAATAATAATAATAATAATAATAATAATAATAATTTTATTTATACCCTGCCGTCCCCAGGGACAGCTAACACCAGATATAAAACAATTGATTGAAATACAACTTATTTTTTTATAGGATATTTATTAGGATTTTTTAAAGTATTACAATAAAAATGAAAAAAAAAATACAAAATAAAAATAGTTAAAAACACACAGATTTTCCATTGCTAGTTTTCCTTTAGCTTATTTCCCGGACCTCCTCATGCCTCCCTTTTTTGTATTCCACTTCAAATTGTTGGTTCAGCAAATCCTTACCATTAGATTTTTACCTGTTTATAACCCTTTTTTCATATTCTCTTAAAGCATTACAGCTGGAAACCACTTAATTTCTATCCAACATCATTCTAACATTCATTAATTTTACAATATTTCTGTAGATAGTCTTTAAATTTCTTCCGATCTTCTTCCACCGACTCTTCTCCCTGGTCTCGGATTCTGCCAGTCATTTCTGCCAATCCCATATAGTCCATCTGATTGAAATACAACTTAAAAAACAAGATTAAAATGCAGCCTGCTTTCAGTAGGAACTCAAATCGAAAACTTTTTTGGGGAGGAAAACGTCAAGTCTTCAGCAAGGCTAACTATCCAAGATTGAAGAAAGTCTTTCTCTCTCGTAAGACCGGAAAGCTGAGTGTTGCAAGATTCAGAACGGATCAACGAAAGTTCCTTCTTGCAGCGCAGAATTGGGACTTGGGTGCAAAACACGGTCCCTTTTCCTTTCCTCGCTTCCTGTCCGCCCCAGGACAGGTGGACGGATCCAGGAACTGGAACTTCCCAAGCCAAACTCAACTGGAGAATTCACGTTGTGCAAGATCTTGCGGCGTGCGACCAAAAGGATCGCACCCTCTGCCTCTGGGGAGCCCGTGAGCCCTTCGCTCTCTCCTGCTAACTCCCCGAACACAGCTATGCACCGTTAAACTGCGGAACTCCTTGCCACAGGAAGGAAGCGGCGGCCGCCGAACCGGACATCTTTAAAAGAGGATTGATTTGGAAAACCATTAAAAGTGCATGGAAATTCAACCAGGTGGAAGCGAGGAAGTCAATTAACAATGTTAATAAGTGTCATTTGAATAAGGTTATGATCCATGTTTATTTCTTTGTTTTGTTTATAATGTTGTGAAAATCAGATTTAAAAATTATATAAAAATAAAAGAGGATTGGGCAGGTGGATGGCTCCGAGGTCGGAGGCGGCGATGGTGCCGAATCGCAGTTCCCGCGAACCGGAGGAAGGGGGAAGAGCGGGTCTTGTGTTCGAATCCTGATTCACGGACACCACTGCGGGGACAGGATACTGGCCTCATCCTGCAGGGCTACGATTCCAAGGCAGGCAGGGCGAGGGCGGAGGTTCCCTGCGTTGTGTCTTGCAAAATGGGGGGCGGTGAGATAATTGGGGGTTTTTGGGGGGTGGGAGGCCTGGCCTTGGCACAGAAGCCAAGCGAAGCTTTTGTTGTGGGTTCAATTGTGATGTTACACCCTGCCTTTTCCAGACCTGCCCAGGCCTGGGGGAGGAATGGCACAACACGCTTTTCTTTTTCCGAGGGGGGCTATTAAAAGGAGCGTTTATGGGGCGCGCAGACACCTGGGCCCCCCTCTCTCTGCCCACGGGGGCAGGACGCGGCTGTAATTAAACCATGCGAGGAGCGCATTAACGAGTGCGCTGGGAGCTGTGCCCTGGATTTAATTAATAAAAAGTCTCCACGCACGCAGGGCAGGGCGTGGCGATGGCTTCTCTCCCTTTCTCCCACCCTGCTTGCGACTCTGGAGGAGCCGGCTGCGAGCTGGACGGCCTGGTGGTTAGCGCGCCCGGTTGCAGGTTCGAATCCCCCTGCCTTGTGGCGCTTTTTTTTTAGTTTAAGGAAAAAGCAAGCGGGGGAAAACGCATGTGGCAGCTGTCGAAAGCTACTAGCCGCAATGACTACGCTCTGTCCCTCGTCTTTCACGCAGTGCGTGGTTAAGCCTGTGGAACCCCCTCCCACTGGAGGCTGCCAGTTTGGACGGCTTTGGTGGAGGATCCTGCCAAAATGGGTGTCTGGTTGGCAGCCCCTGTAAGAATAGGATGCTGGACCTGATGGGCCATGGGCCTGATCCTGCAGCCAGGCTCTTCTGAGGTCCTAATGGAGCCTCCAGCTCCAGAGCCAGTCTATCTTAGATTCCTAAGTTCTAAGGGGTATTTGGCCACTGCGAGAGCAGGAGGCCGGACTTAGATGGACCTTCTTGGACCTGATCCTGCACGCTCTACTTTTGCACTAGGCTGCGATACTCCCGAGTCAGGCCAGCGGTACATCGCGGTCCCTGGCGCCTGGTGTCTCTGGTCTACAGCTGGCAAATAATTTCATTTCAAGGTTTGAACCGTATCTGCGAATAAAGACAAAATGGAAAATATACAATAGTGCTTTTTAAAAACACACAGGGAAAAGGATTATTTTAAGTTGTTGTTGTTTAGTTGTTTAGTCGTGTCTGCCTCTTCGTGACCCCCTGGACCAGAGCACGCCAGGCACTCCTGTCTTCCACTGCCTCCCGCAGTTTGGTCAAACTCATGCTGGTCCCTTCGAGAAGACTGTCCCACCATCTCGTCCTCCATCGTCCCCTTCTTCTTGTGCCCTCCATCTTTCCCAACATCAGGGTCTTTTCCAGGGAGTCTTCTCTTCTCATGAGGTGGCCAAAGTCTTGGAGCCTCAGCTTCAGGATCTGTCCTTCCAGTGAGCACTCAGGGCTGATTTCCTTCAGAATGGAGAGGTTTGATCTTGTTGCAGTCCATGGGACTCTCAAGAGTCTCCTCCAGCACCAGAATTCAAAAGCATCCATTCTTCAGCGATCAGCCTTCTTGATGGTCCAGCTCTCACTTCCATACATCACTACTAGGAAAACCAGAGCTTTAACTATAAGGACCTCTGTTGGCAAGGTGATGTCTCTGCTTTTTAAGATGCTGTCTAGGTTTGCCATCGCCTTTCTCCCAAGGAGCAGGCGTCTTTTAATTTCGTGACTGCTGTCACCATCTGCAGTGATCATGGAGCCCCAGAAAGTAAAATCTCTCACTGCCTCCATTTCTTCCCCTTCTATTTGCCAGGAGGTGATGGGACCAGTGGCCACGATCTTCCTTTTTTTCATGTTGAGCTTCAAACCATATTTTGCTTTCTTTTCTGCGAATTCTTGAAAAATCAAGCAACTTCGCCTTATCGTGGTTTATGTTTATCATTGCTAAACCGTTTAGGCATTCTTGAGCCGTTGTCGATCGAAAGAAAGACTTAATTCGTTTTATTATATCGAAACTTCTCTTGTTGGAGGCTGCTGTAGCTGGTAATGATTAAAAAAATGCGTAATACAGTTAGAAGATTTGGAAAAATGTTTTCCAAATTCGAGTTTTGCTGGCCAGGACCGGAGGGAGTTGGGACTTGCAACCGCGGATGGAAAGCCCCAGACAGCTAGCCTACACTGGCTGGCAGCAGCACCCTGCCGTTGGCGGGATTTGCACCTGGGACCCTTCTACATTCCAAGCAGGTGCTCTTACCCAACTGAGCAACGGCCGGCCCTCTTGCCTTCCGATTAAGTTGGCGCTTTGGTTTTAGGGGGGAAGGAGGACGGCTGTGCGAAAGGCAGTTCGGTGCAGTGAGTGTTGGAGGACTCAGGCCTGGGAGAGACTGGAATTCGAACTCGCCACCCGGCTGCCCTGAAGCCCGCCGGGCGTGACCTTAGGGGCTCGTCTCAGCTCCTTGCAGGGCTCTTGTTGTTGGGGTTAGGTGAGGACTGAGGAGAGAACCACGTAGATTCCCTTTTGATCTGCCTGGAGGGGGTTGGAAAGCACATAAATATGCAATAATGAAATATAAGTATTCAAAGACCAGGCTGCCTGCACACCAGCCGTTCAACCTGCTGAAACCTGCATAGAAAATCTGGGCCCCATTTGCTTTCCGGGGAACCCAGGAGTCCTGGCACGTGTGAGTCGTCCCCCGCCCCCCGGCCCGTTCTTTTCTAAATCCTCGTTTGGGGGGGCGGCCTTTGTATAGTCACATCCTTGCACATCTGGGACGGATTTAGGCAGGAATGAGTGTGGGCTGATGGGTGGGTGGGGGGTGTTTGGCAGGGGGCGGGCTGCAACGAAGCCGCTCAGAATCGGGGAGGGGGTGTCTGCTATGGGGTGGTGGCCGTGTGTGGCGTGCAAAGTCCGTTGCACGGGGAGATTTACGGAAACTTTCCACTGCCGCATCTGTCGGCGCGTTGCTAGCAGTGTTTAAAAACAGCCCTGGCTCCCCCAGAAAAATCCTTTGCCGTAGCTTTTGTGTCGGGGCGCAAAGGGAACCCCAAAGGTCATCCAGCCCAACCCGCTGTAATGCAGAAAGCGCTGGTGCAGCCTTTGTCTTACAGCGCTACCTCTCTTTCAAATCGGAACCAGTGAAGGCGGTGAAGGTCCTGTGTGAGTGTCTGGAGGCGGTTGGAGGATGGATGGTGGCTAATGGATTGAGGTTGAATCCTGACAAGACTGAAGTACTGTTTTGGGGGGACAGGAGGCGGGCAGGTGTGGAGGACTCCCTGGTCCAGAATGGGGCAACTGTGCCCCCGAAGGACCAGGTGCGCAGCTTGGGAGTCATTCTGGACTCACAGCTGTCCATGGAGGCGCAGGTCAGTTCTGTGTCCAGGGCAGCTGCCTGCCAGCTCCATCTCGTATGCAGGATGAGACCCTCCCTGCCCGCTGTCTGTCTCGCCAGAGTAGCGCATACTCGGGTTATCTCTCGCTTGGACTACTGCCATGCGCTCTACGTGGGGCTACCTTTGAAGGTGACCCAGAAACTTCAATTAATCCAGAATGCGGCAGCTGGACTGGGGACTGGGAATGGCCGCCGAGACCATATAACACTGGTCCTGAAAAACCTTCATTGGCTCCCAGGACGTTTCCGAGCACAATTCAAAGTGCTGGTGCTGACATTGAAAGCCCTAAACGGCCTCAAAGGCCCAGTAGACCTGAAGGAGCATCTCCACCCCCATCGTCCAGCCCAGACACTGAGGTCCAGCTCCGAGGGCCTTCTGGCGGTTCCCTCACTGCAAGAAGCCAAGTTACAGGGAACCAGGCAGAGGGCCTTCTCGGTGGTGGCACCCACCCTGTGGAACGCCCTCCCTTCAGACGTCAAGGAAATAAACAGCTATCTGACCTTTAGAAGACATCTGAAGGCAGCCCTGTTTAGGGAAGTTTTTAATGTTTGATGCATTACTGTATTTTAATATTGTGTTGGAAGCCGCCCAGAGTGGCTGGGGAAGCCCAGCCAGATGGGCGGGGTATAAATAATAATAAATTATTATTATTATTATTATTATTATTATTATTATTATTATTATTATTACAGGTCTACTAAGCAGTCTTTATTTCCCATCGGAAGCGGGCTTTCCTGATCCAGACCCTCTGTGCCCTATCTAGCTCAGTAATGTCTGCTCGGACTGGCAGCAGTGGGTCGTTTCCCCCCCCCCCAGCCCGGTCGAAACCCTCCCCTCGCAACCCGCAGACGCCGCCAGGGATTTAACCCCCCCCCTCAGCCCTTCTGCACTCAAGGCAGGTGCTCTTGCCCCTGAGCTGAGGCCAGACCCATAAAACAAACCAGGTTCCTAGACCTCATGACGCTGGTTTTGAAAGGGCCTTCTGCATGCCAAACAGGTGTCCCGCCGCCGCCTTACGCCAAATATGTCGGGTGCCCGGAGTGTGGAAACACCCCCAGACACCCATCTCTCGCCTCCGCCCTCCTAATGATTTTCCACTTGGCCCCCGTCCCGCTCGCCTCGGCCCCTGGGGCGTCGCAACTCGGAGGCGCCCTGTAATTACCCAGAGTTCCCTGCTGGCACCCACCCTTATTTGCTTATCTCGTGGGTGGGGGCGAGAAAGTCAGCGATTGCGGGGGGGGGGCAGTTAAAACAGGAAGGAAGGAGGAAAATCTTCCTTTTGTTTTCAATTTCCTCTGTATCTAGTCCTGGTCTGTCAAATTGGGAGGGGGTGGGGACAAGAGGAGCAGGGGACGGCTGGGTTTTTTGGGTGGGGTTTATTTTTTTTGTGGGGGTGTAATTTGCATCTTCTCGAACTCTGAGCCCTCCGGGAAGGGGGGGCAGGCTGGAGAGTTTCTGGCAGGTGGGGAGGAATTGGCTAAGCCGGAGGGGAGGGCGAGGAAGGAAATGGAGATTCGGGGGGGGGGGGGCAGACGGTGTAATGTCAGGACCTGAGGGCTCCTGGTGGAGACAGAATGGCTCCCAGAGAGGGGAAAAACAAAACCAGCTAGCTAGATCCATAGAGTCGGAAGGGGGACCCCAAAGGTCCTCCAGCTGAACCCCCTCTGCAACACAGGAATCTCAGATTTAAACAATATCAGTCACCTGTACATTTAGGATTCTCAGAATCCCTTGAGCATCCCTTTTTTATTCAACTTATCATCCCCCCCCCCCAGTTTGTTGTCTCTATTATTAATTTCTCCAATATATTTTGTCCTTTACAAGTATTACTCCAATCCTTTTACAGCTAAAAGACTATAAATTCCCCCCCCATTCTTTCGTAAATTTCTTCTCGTCCCGATCTCTCATTCTCCCGGTCAGTTTCGCCATTTCGGCATAGACCATCGTCTTCATCAGTTGTTCTTCTCTGGTTGGAACCTTATTTTCTTTCCATCTCTGGGCCAGTAATATTCTTGCTGCTGTCTACATAAATAATCTTTTCTGCTCTTTCGGAATCTCTGGGCCTCAAAAAACCTAACAAAAAAAGCCTCTGGTTTTTCACAAATGTTATTTTAAACATTTTTTTTCCAACTCGTTATATATCTGCTTTTGATACCTTGCACGTCCGACACAGAACGTGCCCATTGGAAAAATTTTCCAGTCTCCTTTCTCGCAGCTTGAATCCGTTGGTTCAGCAGAAAACAAGCTAATTAAGCAATTGTTGTTGTTGTTTTTTTTAAAAAAATGCAGTTTGTTGGTTTTGTGGCATTTTGGCAACCCCCCTGCAAGGAAGACCCCCTCTTCGTTTCCGCTTTCTTTCCCCTTTTTGGGAAAACTGGGAACAGGGAAGTGGAATGGCCAAAGCCTGTGTAGCAGGTCAGTGGCAAAACGACAACAACCAGGACTTGAACCCAGGACCTTTGGACAGGAGGGATGTTTATTTTATTTGGACTTAAACTTAGGGATAGCCAATGAAGCTGAGCATTGGAAAATTCAGGGCGGATAAAAGGGAAGCACATAGTTAACCTATGGAACTCCTTGCTTCAGGATGGCCTAGAAGGCTTTAGACTAGCTTTGGACGAATTTGCAGAGAAGGATATCAGTGGCTCCTAGCCAGCAATGCTGGATATCAGTTGCCAGACAAAACAAGAGGGGAGTGTGTTGCTTTTGTACTCCCTGGTCCAGAATGGGGCAACTGTGGCCCCGAAGGACCAGGTGCGCAGCCTAGGAGTCATTTTGGACTCACTGCTGTCCATGGAGGCGCAGGTCAGTTCTGTGTCCAGGGCAGCTGTCTACCAGCTCCATCTGGTACGCAGGATGAGACCCTATCTGCCTGCAGAATGTCTTGCCAGAGTGGTGCATGCTCTGGTTATCAACCGCTTGGACTACTGCCATGCGCTCTACGTGGGGCTACCTTTGAAGGTGATTCGGAAACCGCAATTAATCCAGAATGCGGCAGCTAGACTGGTGACTGGGAGTGGCCGTCGAGACCACATAACACCGGTCCTGAAAGACCTACATTGGCTCCCAGGATGTTTCGAGCACAATTAGAAGCATTGGTAAAGGTAAAGGGACCCCTGGGTCCAGTCGCAAACGACTCTGGGGTTGCGACGCTCATCTCGCTTTACTGGCCGAGGGAGCCGGCGTACAGCTTCCGGGTCATGTGGCCAGCAGGACTAAGCCGCTTCTGGCGAACCAGAGCAGCGCACGGAAACGCCGTTTACCTTCCCACCGGAGTGGTACCTATTTATCTACTTGCACTTTGACGGGCTTTTGAACTGCTAGGTGGGCAGGAGCAGGGACTGAGCAACGGGAGCTCACTCCGTCACGGGGATTCAAACCGGCGACCTTCTGATCGGCAAGTCCTAGGCTCTGTGGTTTAGACCATAGCGCTTGCTGACCTCAAAGGCCCAGTATCCCCGAAGGAGCATCTCCACCCCCATCATTCTTCCCGTACACTGAGGTCCAGCTCCAAGGGCCTTCTGGCAGTTCCCTCCCTGTGAGAAGTGAGGTTACAGGGAACCAGGCAGAGGGCCTTCTCGGTAGTGGCGCCTGCCCTGTGGAACTCCCTCCCACCAGATGTCAAGTCAATAAACAACTATCCGACTTTTAGAAGACATCTGAAGGCAGCCCTGTTTGGGAAAGCTTTTAATCTTTGATGCATTATTGTATTTTAGTGTTTTGTTGGAGGCCGCCCAGAGTGGCTGGGGAAGCCTAGCCAGATGGGCGGGGTATAAATAATAAATTATTATTATTATTAGTAGTAGTAGTATTCGGATCCTACTTTCTGGGTTTCCCATTGTGGTGTCCAGTTGGCCAGGATGCTGGCCTAGATGGGGACCTGATCCAGCAAGCCCTTCTTGCATTCGCAAAATCCTTTCCCATCTTGACTCCCATGGTCCTCTGCTCAAGTTGTGCATTTGAGACCCCCCCTCCCCTTCCAACATGGGGGCGAAAGGGTGGGCAGGGGGCTTGCTCAAACAAAGGGCCCTTTTGTTTTCTCGGGAGACCTTGGCAGAGGCTGAGAGCCGTCTTCAGGTATCCATCCCTTTGCCACCATGCACCAATAATTTTTTTTGTGAGGTGGGGGATACAAACACCCCCACCCCCCCACACCCTGGTTTGCATTGAGGGGAGCTGGGGGGGCGTTGTTAAGAAGATAAGAAGCTTTAACCAGATCAGGTCCCTGGACCACCTAGTCCAGCATCCTGCCCTCAAAGTGGCCGACCAGCTGCCCTAAAATCCGCAACAGGATTCGAACCCAAGACCCTCCCTCCCCTCCTGCAGTTTTCGGCATCCGGTCGCCTTGCTGCCTCCAATTGCTCAGGACATAGTATAGCCATCCTGGATAGTAGATGTGGACAGCCCTCTCCTTAATGAATTTGCTCGGTCCTCTTTTTGGAAGTCGCCGCCTCAAGTGGGAGGGAGTTCCGCAGGCTAACTGTGTGCTTCATTTTGCACAACTGAAGCGGAAGTGGGGGGACTCTCGTGCAACAGAGTTGCGTCCCCCTCGGGAAAAGGAAAACCCTCTTCTGAAGCCGCCCGGTTCTTCTTGTGGGAGGGAGTTTCGCAGTTTAACAGCGCGTCAGAGAAGGGCTTTTTAAAATAAAAAAATCCAGAAAGTGGATAAAGGGGGACGGGGAGGCGTCAGATGCAGATGATGTAAGGGGGGGCACGTGTGTCGGTGAAATGGTGGGAGTTGTCTTCCTAGCCCTGGGCGGTGGCGGCAGCCACAGTGGCTGCTTAGGGAAATGACGCGAGTCCGGCTTTTTATAAATATGCCGCCACTGAGTGACCACCTTTGACCCTTTGGGAGTCAGCGCCGTTCCCAGAACCTCGTGCAATTGTGCGAGGGGAGAGGGAACGGGAATTGGCTCAGCATTTTTTTTTCTTTTTGGTCTGTGTGAAAAAACAAGAGCAGGGGTTTTGTGGGTGTGGATTTCAGCCCGGATTTCAGGACCACCTGCCTGGCAAGGTGGATAGATAGATAGATAGATAGATAGATAGATAGATAGATAGATAGATATTTAGATAGATAGATAGATATTTAGATAGGTAGATAGATAGATAGATAGATTGTTGTTGTTGTTTAGTTGTTTAGTCGTGTCCGCCTCTTTGTGACCCCCTGGACCAGAGCACGCCAGGCACTCCTGTCTTCCACTGCCTCCCGCGGTTTGGTCAGACTCATGCTGGTAGCTTCCAGAACACTGTCCCACCATCTCCTCCTCCGTCGTCCCCTTCTCCTTGCACCCTCCATCTTTCCCAACATCAGGGTCTTTTCCAGGGAGTCTTCTCTTCTCCTGAGGTGGGCAAAGTCTTGGAGCCTCAGCTTCAGGTCCTTCCAGTGAGCACTCAGGGCTGATTTCCTTCCGAATGGAGAGGTCTGATCTTCTTGCAGTCCATGGGACTCTCCAGAGTCTCCTCCAGCACCAGAATTCAAAAGCATCAGTTCTTCCGCGATCAGCCTTCTTTATGGTCCAGCTCTCACTTCCATACATCACTACTGGGAAAACCAGAGCTTTAACTAT
Source organism: Podarcis gaigeae (assembly GCF_964106915.1). NCBI lineage: Eukaryota > Metazoa > Chordata > Lepidosauria > Squamata > Lacertidae > Podarcis > Podarcis gaigeae. Next base: position 2,725,963 of record NC_139689.1, read on the forward strand.
ACTGTACGGACCTTTGTTGGCAAGGTGATGTCTCTGCTTTTTAAGAAGCTGTTTAGGTTTGTCATTGCTTTTCTCCCAAGAAGCAGGCGTCTTTTAATTTCGTGACTGCTGTCACCATCTGCAGTGATCATGGAGCCCTAGAAAGTAAAATCTCTCACTGCCTCCATTTCTTCCCCTTCTATTTGCCAGGAGGTGATGGGACCAGTGGCCATGATCTTCGGGGGGTTTTATGTTGAGCTTAAGACCATATTTTGCGCTCTCCTCTTTCACCCTCATTAAAAGGTTCTTTAATTCCTCCTCACTTTCTGCCATCAAGATTGTGTCATCTTCATAGATAGATAGATATTATATGAAGCAAATTCTTTAGGGAATTTGCACACTTCAAAAATGAATTGCACCCAACATCCGCGGCTGTCGCTCAGTGAGAAGGTACAATTTTTAAAAAGGGACCTTTGGCAGCAACAGCAGCAGAGACGGTTTCTCTGTTTTAAGATGCAATTTTGTTCTCTTCCCAATCCATGTTTTAAATGCCTATTCCACATCTGACCTCCTTTAACGAGGTTTTGTTTTGAAACGGTTTTAAGTGCTGGGGCGATGAACCCTCTGGCGCGTTTGCTAAAGCTAAGCAGGATCTGGCCCGGTTTAAAATTAGATGGGAGACCGTGTGTTGAGATCGCTGCATTGCAGGGGTTGGTCTGGATGACCCCCCGGTGTCCCTTCCAGGTGTGTGATTCTAGGAAAGAATAATACTTCGTTGTTGTTGTTAATTTTGCTGCGTTCATTGTGCACGCCCGCCTTCCTTTGCAATGCCTTGCTTTTGAACTCTTTTAAGGTAACGCATTGCGGCTTCCTCGCGAGGAGATGGGAAGGAAGCTCTGATCCGCTCCTCTTTCAGAGGACCCAGGCGTCCTGGATTCACAGATTTCCCCCCCCCCCCCAAATAAAATAATAATTCCCCATGGTCTTTCTCCTCCCATTTTTTCCAAACTCAACAGTCGGACAGGCAGATTTATAAACCGCGAGGCTTTTAACATGTCTTAAAAGACACCAAGAATAAAGAAAACACAAACCCCTGCGGGGAAAAAAACCTTCCTGACTTTTCCTCAAGCATTTCCTCAAGCAAGCAGGCGTCTGAATCGATAACATTGGAGATATCTTGGCTCACGACCTGATTCAAGAGACTCTTTTAAAGCTTTCAATTTCATTAAACGTAAAACAAGACGAACGGCGTGCGTATTCCAGCGAAAGGGAGGCAAACTCACAGGTCAGGGATACAGGGTCAGGAAACGAAAGATATCGGGAGAAACGTTAAAAGGGATATTTAGCGGTACAGATAAGAACTCAAACAGCGGATCTAGAACTCGCCTAATCAAAACCATCGCCGGATGAAATCATATTTTGGATGCAATTTGCCATCTGTGCAGATGCATTGCTAAATAAACCACAGAAAGCCGCCAGCAGCTATTATTATTAATTATTATTATTGGTTAGTAATATGATGTCTGTTGCCTGCGTTCACCAGCAAGTCCCCGGGAGGGATGCGGCAGGTTAAAATTCAGAATTAGAAACCGTTAAAAGAAATTACAGGCTTGGGAATTGGTGTGGGCCCTGAAAAATGCACAATTCTCACGTGAGGAAGGCCTTCGGAGTGAGGATGGCCGACTCCAGCGCTTGCTGGAAGCGAATATGTTTTTATATATGTTGGGGCAACTCAGATGGGCAGGGTGCGAATAATAAAATAATCACCCTCATCGTTAATGATTATAATAATTTGCACCTTGGGCAATGATTTCGATTTGTAACTCCGAACCTCAAAATGTCAACATTTCTGTCCTTGCGATTTGCCCTTTTAACAAGAAAGGCAAACTTTCCCAAAGGTTGAGATTTAAGGGATTAGATGGCTTGTTTCTTACTAAGATAGCATTTTGACCCTGAAAGCCTGTTGACCTGTAAGGGAGGGTGAGTGGGCAAAAAATCCACAAATAGGGGCAGTGCCTTTATATGAAATCTACAAGCTTCCCAGTTACACAGAACTCCTCTTATATATAATTTTTTATTAATTTTAACGTATCAACAATAGTTAAACATACTTTTACATCGTATACACATTTTTGGACTTCCACCAATCTCGTCTGAAAATTTTACAAGCTAATCCCTTAATATACTTTTTTTATTTTCCCTATTACTTTTAAATCTCACGACTAATATATCTGTTCTTTTTCAGTTTGTAACATTTCGTAAGTTTCTCCTTACAAAACTTATTGTAGTCCTACTAGCGTATAATTCGTATACTTCTTCTGTGAATCTCTGGTCCCGCAGGTTTTGATTTCTTCCTCTCATTTTGCCCAATTCTGCATAGTCCATTAATTTCGTCTTTCATCGGAATTTCTTCTTGCTTCCATTTCTGGGCGAACAATACTCTTGCCGCTGTTGTTGCATATAAAAACAATTTACCATCTTGCCTATTAATATTCTGACCAAATAAAAAAGCTTCTGGTTTTTTAAAAAATGAATATTTCAACATCTTTTTCATCTCATTATATATCATTCCCCAGACGTCCTTTACTTTTTTACATTCCCACCACATATGATAAGATGTTCCTTGTTTTTCTTTACATTTCCAACATTTGCTATTTGTCTTATACATTTTAGCTAATTTCACAGGTGTCATATAATAATAATAATAATAATAATAATAATAATAATAATAATAATAATAATAAAAAATTATTATTTATACCCCGCCCACTCTGGGCAGCTTCCAACAAAACATTAAAATACAGTAATGCATCAAACATTAAAAGCTTCCCTAAAGAGGGCTGCCTTCAGATGTCTTCTAAAAGTCTGGTAGTTGTTGTTCCCTTTGACATCTGGTGGGAGGGCGTTCCACAGGGCGGGAGCCACCACCGAGAAGGCCCTCTGCCTGGTTCCCTGTAACCTTGCTTCTCACAATGAGGGAACCACCAGAAGGTCCTCGGAGCTGGACCTCAGTGTCTGGGCAGAACGATGGGGGTGGAGACGCTCCTTCAGGTCTACTGGGCCTTTGAGGCCGTTTAGGGCTTTCAAGGTCAGCACCAACACTTTGAATTGTGCTCGGAAACGTCCTGGGAGCCAGTGTAGGTCTTTCAAGACCGGTGTTATATGGTCTCGGCGGCCGCTCCCATTCCCCAGTCTGGCTGCCGCATTCTGGATTAACTGTAGTTTCCGGGTCACCTTCAAAGGGAGCCCCATGTAGAGCGCATGGCAGTGGTCCAAGTGGGATATAACCAGAGCATGCACCACTCTGGCGAGACAGTCCGCGGGCAGGGAGGGTCTCATCCTGCGTACCAGATGGAGCTGGTAGACAGCTGCCCTGGACACAGAACTGACCTGTGCCTCCATGGACAGCTGTGAGTCCAAAATGTCTCCCAGGCTGCGCACCTGGTCCTTCGGGGGCACAGTCGCCCCATTCAGGACCAGGGAGTCCCCCACACCCACCCGCCTCCTGTCCCCCCAAAACAGTACTTCTGTCTTGTCAGGATTCAACCTCAATCCATTAGCCGCCATCCATCCTCCAACCGCATCCAGACACTCACACAGGACCTTCACTGCCTTCACTTGTTCTGATTTGAAAGAGAGGTAGAGCTGGGTATCATCCGGATATTGATGAACACCCAGCCCAAACCTCCTGATGATCCCTCCCAGCGGCTGCATGTAGATGTTGAAAAACATGGAGGAGAGGACAGATATACCATCTAAACATTGTTTTCATTATATTCTCCAGTTAAACAGAACGCCTCATCAAGAGGCGACGAAGAGTTCTGCGGCACTCGAAAGCTTGCAAAACAATTTGACAGCAAATAAACTCAAGTGTTATGCAAAGCAGGGCCAGTAAAGGGTGTTGGCTACTAGGAGAGGCATCTGGGGGCCAGGTGGGGAATGGCATTTGGCCCCGGGACTGCAGTTCCCGCATTCCTCCGTAGATCATTAACCCCTTCTGGTTCTCTCCATCGCAAAGTTCTGTGCAAGTTGAATTCTGGCAAAAATAAAATAAAAGAATGTCAGAATTTTCAGCTTTGCTGTCTTTCTTTCTTTCTTTCTTTCTCTCTTTCTCTCTCTCTCTCTCTCTTTCTTTCTTTTTTGAATTTGCATTTTATTTATTTGTTAACATTCTTATTTTACATCGATAAACGTTGTCTTATTACATTACAGGACTTATTATAATGTCCAACATGTGTACAAAAGTTTTATACAAATTGTATATACCTAGAAAGAAAAGGAAACAAAAAAGGAGAAAAAACGAAAACAATTTCTCCCCAAAATCATATACACACCAACACACTAGACTTCCTGTCTTTCCCGTTGTATATTCCTTTTTTTTTCAAATGAATGTACTCTTGTTATTGTATGTATCTAATACATTCCTATATCAATATGTGCTCATAGTCTTGTTTCTCAACTCGGTCTCACTCCAACGTCAATGAAATCCTGTCTCTCTTTCAGAGAGTCTTATGAACACCAAGTTGGAGACGGTTGACCTTCGATGGATGACGTATCCTGCGGATGGACAGGTGAGGCAGCGGGAAGGTGGGGGTGGGATAATAATAATAATAATAATAATAATAAATTTATTTTATTTATACCCCACCCTTCCCGCTTCAAAAACTGGGCTCAGGGCGGCTAACAACAAATTTAAAACACTTTTAAACACTTAATTATAAAAGCGGCATAAAATACAGTATGAAAACATGGATAACAATCAAATTCAAAAATCAAAAATTAGATAATCAAAGAGTCGCTTGAAGGTGTGAGGGTCCCAGGTCTGCTAGGTGGGTGGGAAGAAATAATAGAAATAATCGTAGCCGAAGCGCCTGCCGTGCAAGAAACCCTGAGACCGAAAGTTTTTTATTATAAACTTTCCAGGTATTGTAAAGGGAGTGGGGGGAAAGCAGGTTGGGAAACCCAGAGGCCGTTACCGGTAATTCTCGTCGTTTGTGGTGTGCAGCAGCAGGTTCGGGACCAGAATTGGAAGCGGGCTAAACAGGAGTGCCTCTGGGGGTATACAGAGTGCGTCTGGGACCGGGATGGGAAGCGGGTTAAACAGGAGTGCCTCTGGGGGTATACAGAGTGCGTTTGGGACCGGAAGTGGAAGTGGGCTAAACAGGAGTGCCTCTGAGTGTATACAGAGTGCATTTGGGACCGGGATGGGAAGCGGGTTAAACAGGAGTGCCTCTGGGGGTATACAGAGTGCGTTTGGGACTGGAATTGGAAGTGGGCTAAACAGGAGTGCCTCTGAGTGTATACAGAGTGCGTTTGGGACCAGGATGGGAAGTGGGTTAAACAGGAGTGCCTCTGAGTGTATACAGAGTGCGTTTGGGACTGGAGTTGGAAGCGGGTTAAGCAGGAGTGCCTCTGAGTATATACAGAGTGCGTTTGGGACCGGAATCAGAAGCGGGGTGAACAGGAGTGCCTCTGGGTGTATACAGAGTGCGTTTGGGACCGGAATAGGAAGTGGGGGAAACAGGAGTGCCTCTGGGGGTATACAGAGTGCGTTTGGGACCTGAATTGGAAGCAGGGTAAGCAGGAGTGCCTCTGGGTGTATACAGAGTGCGTTTGGGGCTGGAGTCAGAAACGGGGTAGGCAGGAGTTCCTCTGGGTGTATGCAGAGTGCGTTTGGGACCAGAATCGGAAGCGGGGTAAGCAGGAGTGCCTCTGGGTGTATGCAGAGTGCGTTTGGGACCGGAATCAGAAGCGGGTTAAACAGGAGTGCCTCTGGGTCTATACAGAGTGCGATTGGGACTGGAATGGGAAGCGGGGTAAACAGGAGTGCCTCTGGGTGTATACAGAGTGCATTTGGGACGGAATCGGAAGTGGGTTAAACAGGAGCACCTCTGGGAGTATACAGAGTGTGTTTCCCTCTGGTACTGAGCAACTGCAGCCCTTCCAGATCTCAAAATCCCCTTTGTAACTCAGAGCAGGGCTTTCAGCATGTCTCTCACTGGGTGGATGAGCATTCCTGGCGGGAATCTGGCCGGCGCCTGCTATTTGCTCCTTCTGGAAACAATTGGAATTTTTTTTTATTAATTCCAGCAAGCTTTTCCAGCTGAACGAATGCTTCTCCGTCCCGTTTTTAAAAACTCCCCTTCTCTATAAACTGTTGCATGCAATTCTTTTTATTGGCATCTCGTGCGTCGCCTGGAGATCTGTGTGTTTGGGGAAGGCGAGGAAATAATAGAACAAAAGAGCTGTAGGTTTGGAAGGGGGCCAACGGGTCATCTAGACCAACCCCCTGAAATACTACTAATAATTTGTTTTTTGGGGGGGGTTTAAAAGATCTTGGTCAGGGCAAAGTGGGACCCATTTGGTCCAGCATCATACTGGCCAAACAGATGCCTGTTATAGGAAGCCCGCAAACAGGACTTGTCAGCCAACGAAGCTGAACATAAAATCCTCTTTTAAAGCCCTCCAAATTGGATTATTGCAGGGTGTGTTCATTAGGCTTTCAGATCACTGAATGGTTAAAAACACAGGTTAAAGACGAAGCCAGATTATTAAAAACAGCAGCTCATATCTCAGAACAAAAGAAATAACGCCCCAGATTTAGATCCGTCTGGGAGTTAACTCTGAGCAGCCCAGGAAACGAAAAGAAAAAGGGAGTTTTTTGGCACCCTGAGAAGACATTCCCCAACATGGCGCCCTCCAGTAGGTTTGCACTACAACTCCCATGGCCCTTTGCATCATACAGCTGTGCTGACAGGGGCTGATGGGAAGTGTGGCCCCAATGGCCCTGCTGACAGGGGCTGATGGGAAGTGTTGCCATAAATGGCCTTGCTGACGGGGGCTGATGGGAAGTGTGGCCCCAATGGCCGTGCTGCCAGGGGCTGATGGGAAGTGTGGCCCCAATGGCCATGCTGACAGGGGTTGATGGGAAGTGCGGCCCCAAATGGCCTTGCTAACAGGGGCTGATGGGAAGTGTGGCCCCAATGGCCGTGCTGACAGGGGCTGATGGGAAGTGTGGCCTCAATGGCCGTGGTGACAGGGGCTGATGGGAAGTGTGGCCCCAATGGCCATGCTGACAGGGGCTGATGAAAACTCTTTTCCAAAATGGCCGTGCTGACAGGGGCTGATGGGAAGTGTGGCCATAAATGGCCTTGCTGACGGGGGCTGATGGGAAGTGTGGCCCCAATGGCCATGCTGACAGGGGCTGATGGGAAGTGTGGCCATAAATGGCCGTGCTGACGGGGGCTGATGGGAAGTGTGGCCCCAATGGCCGTGCTGCCAGGGGCTGATGGGAAGTGTGGCCCCAATGGCCATGCTGACAGGGGCTGATGGGAAGTGTGGCCCCAATGGCCGTGCTAACAGGGGCTGATGGGAAGTGTGGCCCCAAATGGCCTTGCTAACAGGGGCTGATGGGAAGTGTGGCCTCAATGGCTGTGGTGACAGGGGCTGATGGGAAGTGTGGCCTCAATGGCTGTGGTGACAGGGGCTGATGGGAAGTGTGGCCCCAATGGCCATGCTGACAGGGGCTGATGAAAACTCTTTTCCAAAATGGCCGTGCTGACAGGGGCTGATGGGAAGTGTGGCCCCAATGGCCATGCTGACAGGGGCTGAAGGGAAGTGTGGCCCCAATGGCCTTGCTGACAGGGGCTGATGGGAACTCTTTTCCAAAATGGCCGTGCTGACGGGCTGATGGGAACTTTTTTCCAAAATGGCCGTGCTGACAGGGGCTGATGGGAACTCTTTTCCAAAATGGCCGTGCTGACAGGGGCTGATGGGAACTTTTTTCCAAAATGGCCATGCTGACAGGGGCTGATGGGAACTCTTTTCCAAAATGGCCGTGCTGACGGGCTGATGGGAACTTTTTTCCAAAATGGCCGTGCTGACAGGGGCTGATGGGAACTCTTTTCCAAAATGGCCGTGCTGACAGGGGCTGATGGGAACTCTTTTCCAAAATGGCCATGCTGACAGGGGCTGATGGGAACTCTTTTCCAAAATGGCCGTGCTGACGGGCTGATGGGAACTTTTTTCCAAAATGGCCGTGCTGACAGGGGCTGATGGGAACTCTTTTCCAAAATGGCCGTGCTGACAGGGGCTGATGGGAACTCTTTTCCAAAATGGCCGTGCTGACAGGGGCTGATGGGAACTCTTTTCCAAAATGGCCGTGCTGACTGGGGCTGACAGGAACTTCTTCCCAAAATGGCCATGCTGACAGGGGCTGATGGGAACCCTTTTTTCCAAAATGGCCATACTGGCAGGGGCTGATGGGAACCTTTTTCCCAAATGGCCGTACTGGCAGGGGCTGATGGGAACTGTTTTCCAAAATGACTATGCTGACAGTGGCTGACGGGAACTTTTCCCCAAAATGGCTGTGCTGACGGGGCTAATGGGAGCCATTGTGGCCCAAAACATCAAGAAGGCCACCGGCTTGGGTTGCTCTGAACACCCGACACACTTTTCAAATGTCCTCTCTCTCTCTCTCTCTCTTTGTGGCAGTGGGAGGAGCTGAGCGGCCTGGACGAGGAGCAGAACAGCGTCCGCACCTTCGAGGTGTGCGGCGTCCGCTCCCCGAACCAGAACAACTGGCTGCGCACCACCTTCGTCCCTCGCTCGGGGGCCACGCACGTCTACGCCGAGCTGCGCTTCACGGTGGTGGAGTGCTTCTCCATCCCGCAGGTCACGCGCTCCTGCAAGGAGACCTTCAACGTCTTCTTCTACGAGGCCGACCGCGACCTGGCCACCGAGTCCTTCCCGCCCTGGATGGAGAACCCCTACGTCAAGGTGGACACGGTGGCGGCCGAGCACCTGACGCGCAAGCGAGCGGGCATGGAGGCTTCCGGAAAGGTCAACGTCAAGACCCTCAAGATCGGACCGCTCTCCAAGGCCGGCTTCTACCTGGCCTTCCAGGACCAGGGCGCTTGCATGGCCCTCCTCTCTGTCCGACTCTTCTACAAGAAATGCCCGGCCGTCACCGTCAACTTCACCCTCTTCCAGGAGACGGTGCCGCGCGAGCTGGTCATGCCCGTGGCCGGCCGGTGCGTGCCCAACGCCGTCAAGGTCAGCGCCCGGCCGCTCAGCATGTACTGCCGCGAGGACGGGGAGTGGGCCGAACAGACCGTCACCGACTGCACCTGCGCGGCCGGACACGAGCCGTCCGAGGAGAACACCAAGTGCCGAGGTGAGGACGCCCCGCAGACGAGCATCGTTATTATTATTACAGTGCTACCTCCGGTTGGGCACGCGGGTGGCGCTGTGGGTTAAACCACAGAGCCTAGGACTTGCCGATCAGAAGGTCGGTGGTTCGAATCCCGTGAGCTCCTGTTGCTCGGTCCCTGCTCCTGCCAACCTAGCAGTTCGAAAGCACACCAGTGCAAGTAGATAAATAGGTACCGCTCCGGCGGGAAGGTAAACGGCGTTTCCATGCGCTGCTCTGGTTCACCAGAAGCAGCTTAGTCCTGCTGGCCACATGACCCGGAAGCTGTACGCCGGCTCCCTCGGCCAGTAAAGCGAGATGAGCGCTGCAACCCCAGAGTCGGCCACGACTGGACCTAATGGTCAGGGGTCCCTTTACCCTTTACCTTTACCTCCGGTTGTGGATGGGATGTGTTTCGGAGCTCCAGCTGGATCCCAAGGTTCCCACAATTGGAGGTGTCGCTTCTGCGCATGCACGAGCGGCGAAACCCAATTCTTCTGGGTTTGCCACTTTTGCAATCCGAAGGGTAATGTAAGCTGAGGCAGGGCTGTGTTTCGTTGTTGTTGATAATGATGATGATGATGATGATAATAATAATAATAATAATAATAATAATAATAATAATAATAATAATAATTTTATTTATACCCCACCCATCTGGCTGGGTTTCCCCAGCCACTCTGGGTGGCTTACAGCACATAAAAAATGGTGAAATGTACACAGCTGTCATACACAGGTGACTGCAATCATCGATCTCACTTATATACGTCTATCATTAATAATAATAATAATAATAATAATAATAATAATAATAATAATATTTTATTTATTATTTATACCCCGCGCATCTGGCTGGGCTTCCCCAGCCACTCTGGGCAGCTTCCAAAAAAATATTAAAATACCCTAATGCATCAAACATTAAAAGCTTCCCTAAAGAGGGCTGCCTTCAGATGTCTTCTAAAAGTCTGGTAGTTGTTGTTCTCTTTGACATCTGGTGGGAGGGCGTTCCACAGGGCGGGTGCCACCACCGAAAAGGCCCTCTACTATATCTATCTATCTATCTATCTATCTATCTATCTATCTATATCTATCTACAGGGCTCCTCCACACTTGTGCATGTGCTTTGCCTAGAAAGCACAAGTCCTGACAGTTTCACGCTTGACCCACACTTTCTACGCATGGGTCCAATGAGTTTTCCCCTTGACCCCCGCTTTCCAAGGGATAGATCTGAACAAATGGCAATCTGGGGAAACCCAGACTCCTGTTTGTTCCGATTGAGCACTAAAGAGCAGTTCTTTTTTCCAGGAGGGGAAATGTTGTTTATGCAATCTGTATACAGTGGTACCTTGGTTTACGAACTTAATCAGTTCCAGAAGTCCGTTCTTAAACCAAAACCGTTCTTAAACCAAGGCGTGCTTTCCCTAATGAGGCCTCCCGCCGCTGGTGCCCTTCCACCATTCAGATTCCGTTCTTAGACTGAGGTAGAGTTCTCAAACCAAGACACTATTTCCGGGTTTGCGGGGTTTGTAAACCAAATCGTTCTTAAACCGGACTGTTCTTAAACCGAGGTACCACTGTACTGCCCTTCGCCTGCAGATTTCGGCAATAAATAAATAAAGGAGGCGAGTAAATGAGAAGCCGAAAAGGTGCAAAGGGGTAGCCGAGACTCTGAGCTCGGTGCTGACGCTGTTTGAAGATGATGATGATTTTATTTATTTTATTTATGCCCTGCCCGTCTTGCTGTGTTGCCCCAGCCGCTCTGTGTGGCTTCTGACACTTACGAAAACATTATAGGACGCACCCTGGCTCCCATCCAGGACTTGCCATCATGGGATCTTCTGGCAGACAACTTTGTGAAGTTAATTATTGATTCTATAACCAAGGACTTCCCTCAAGCCTTTAGGGGTTTTTTTGGGGGGTGGGAGAGGGGTCTGACCTAAATCTGCTGACTGTTGACTTCAAATGGATGAAAAAGACTATTGTGAGACCGAGGGAGAATACTTGTCTCCCTCCAGGCCATGAGTCATAGAATTGTAGACTTGGGAGGGACCCCGACGGTTATCTAGCCCAACCCACTGGAACACAGGAATATGCAGCTGTCCCATACGGGGCTCGAACCTGCAACCTTGGTGTTGTCAGCGCCACACTATAAATCTCCCGTCACTAGTTATGAACTGCATTTCACTCCTGCCTTTCATCCAAGAAGTTCTCAGGTAGTGGTTCTGCCCTCACAACAACAACAACCCTGAAGGGTAGACCAGCAGGCAGCGACTGGCCTGTGGGGTGCGAATCCTCGCTCAGCTGTGAAAGAGGGGATCTTGAGGGGTCAGTCAGGGCCTCTTGGCTTGACCTACCTCACATAATAATAATAATTTATTATTTGTACCCCACCCATCTGGCTGGGCTTCCCCAGCCACTCTGGGCGGCTTCCAACAAAGATTAAAAATACATTAAATTGTCCCTCATTAAAAACTTCCCTAAACAGGGCTGCCTTCAGATGTCTTCTAAATGTCAGGTAGTTGTTTATCTATTTGACATCTGGTGGGAGGGCATTCCACAGGGCGGGAGCCACCACCGAGAAGGCCCTCTGCCTGGTTCCCTGTAACCTCACTTCTCGCAGGGAGGGAACTGCCAGAAGGCCCTCAGAGCTGGACCTCAGTGTCCGGGCAGAACGATGGGGGTGGAGATGCTCCTTCAGGTACCCTGGGCCTTTGAGGCCGTTTAGGGCTTTCAAGGTCAGCACCAACACTTTGAATTGTGCTCGGAAACGTACTGGGAGCCAATGCAGATCTCTCAGGACAGGTGTTATGTGGTCTCGGGGGCCGCTCCCAGTCCCCAGTCTAGCTGCCGCATTCTGGATTAATTGCAGTTTCCGGGTCACCTTCAAAGGTAGCCCCACGTAGAGCGCATGGCAGTAGTCCAAGCGGGAGATAACCAGAGCATGCGCCACTCTGGTGAGACAGTCCGCGGGCAGGGAGGGTCTCGTCCTGCGTCCCAGATGGAGCTGGGAGACAGCTGCCCTGGACACAGAACTGACCTGCGCCTCCGGGGACAGCGGTGAGTCCAAAATGACTCCCAGGCTGCGCACCTGGTCCTTCAGGGGCACAGTCACCCCATTCAGGACCAGGGAGTCCTCCACACCTGCCCGCCTCCTGTCCCCCAGAAACAGCACTTCTGTCTTGTCAGGATTCAACCTCAATCCATTAGGTGCCATCCATCCTCCAGCCTCACAGGGCTGTTGTGAGGATCAAGTGGAGAGCAGAGGGAGAACAAAGTACGCTGTCTCGACCTCTTTGGAAGTGAGGTACAAATCTGTGGCACGGCCGCATTGGGAACATTTGTGCGCAGTTCTGACTCCCTCGCCTCAAAAAGGATATAGTAGAGTTGGAAAAAATTCAGAAAAGCGCAGCCCACGTGATCAAGAGGATATGGAGCGACTCAATACAGTGTTTGGGTACTTTTAGTTTGGAGAAAAGGCAAGGAATAATAATTATATAATAATAATTTATTATTTATACCCCGCCCATCTGGCTGGGTCTCCCCAGCCACTCTGGGTGGCTTCCAACAATGTATTAAAACACAGTGGTCTGTTAAACATTAAAAGCTTCCCTAAAGAGGGCTGCCTTCAGATGTCTTCTAAAAGTCTGGTAGTTGTTCTCTTTGACATCTGGTGGGAGGGAGTTCCACAGGGCGGGCGCCACCACCAAGAAGGCCCTCTGCCTGGTTACCTGTAACCTCGCAATGAGGGAACCGCCAGAAGGCCCTCGGAGCTGGACCTCAGTGTCCAGGCAAAACAATGGGGGTGGAGACGCTCCTTCAGGTATCCTGGGCCTTTGAGACCATTTAGGGCTTTCAAGGTCAGCACCAACACTTTGAATTGTGCTTGGAAAAGGCGGCTTGATGGAAGTTTACGAAAGAACATAGTGAAAGTGGCTGGAGGAAAGTTTTCCTTCTGTCTCACGACACCATAACTTGTGGAAGCTGAATGCTGGGAGATTCAGGGAAGATAAAAGAAAATTCTTCACTGATCGGAGTTAAACTGTGGAACTCCCTGCCACAGGAAACAGGGATGGCTTTAAAAGAAGATTGGGCAAATGCATGGAGGAGGCGAGGGCTATCGGTGGCTAGTAGCCAGAGATGGTTTTGCTTTGCCTCCCCACCCAGAGGCAGCGATTTTTCCACATCCCAGTTTCTTGGGGATTTCCCAGCAGCGCTCTCGTTGTCTTCTTAAGCTACAATATCCTTTTTGAGAAGAAGAAGAAGAGACCAGATCTGCGGGCAAGGTGCCAAAAGGGGCCACCGAAGCTTTTGCATGTGGAAGAGGCCCCCATGCCCTGCGCCTTCTCGTGAGGAAGAGAGACCGCATTCCAGCATTCCTCGCTTCGTAGAAACCAGGGCGGCGGATCAGGCACCAGGAAACGTAAACAGTTGTCAGGGAGGGAGCAACGTCTCTGTCAGAGAGGGATGTGTGTCTGGTCGCCGCGATCGCTGTGCTCGCTTTCAGGGACTCAGACAGATTCCCTCCTCTCTGAGTTTTTTGTCTGGCAACGCAGCCAGATGGGCAGGGTATACATAATAAAATTATCATCATCATCATCATCACAGCTTCTCACACACTCTGTCCTTTGAGGCCCTAAGGTTTCCTGCTGCACGATGCTTTGAAAGCACAAGACTTCTCCCGAAAGCATTCTGGGAACTGTAGTTTTCCCACTATTGGAGCTACGGTTCCCAGAACAGAAGGAGATCCCAGTGGCTGAATGGATGTCTCAGTGGAAAGTCCACAAGCAGGATTCGAACACAAGACCGGCACTCTCCCTTCCAGTGGTTTCCGGCAACTGTCATTCGGACGCATTGCTTTCTCCGACTGTAGAAGTTGCAGTGCCGTATTTTTCGCTCTATAAGATGCACCAGACCATAAGATGCACCTAGTTTTTGGAGGAGGAAAACAAGAAAGAAAAAATTCTGAATCTCAGAAGCCAGAACAGCAAGAGGGATCGCTACGCAGCGAAAGCAGCAATCCCTCTTGCTGTTCTGGCTTCTGGGATAGCTGCTCAGCCTGCATTCGCTCTGTAAGACGCACACACATTTCCCCTTACTTTTTAGGAGGGAAAAAGTGAATCTTATAGAGCAAAAAATGTGGTGTATTGACAGGTAGCCATCAATAGCCCTCTCCTCCTCCGTGAATTTGCCTAAACCTCTTTTAAGGCCTTCCAAGTCGGTGGCCACTCCTGCTTACTGTGGCAGGGAGTTCCACAGTCCTGAATCTCCCAACATTCAGCTTCCTCAGATACCCAGGACTTCTAACATTGTGAGCGTCGGAGGAAAAAACTTTCTCTAGCCCCTTCCATTCCCCGTTTTGCAAACTTCCGCCATGCTGCCTCCCCCCTCCCCTTTTCTCTGAACCCAAAAGCCCCCAAACGCTGCAACCTGGTGTCGCCCCGGCCCCTCGATCGTTTCCACGGCCCTTATCCAAAACTTCCCCAACTCTTTCCGCATCCTTTTTCGGGTGAGGCGACCCGAACGGTGCAGGAAAACATGTGCCAAAGATTTTTGCAATGGCTTTGCAGTTTTATTTTTGACCCTTTCCTCTGCGGTCCCTGGTGCAGTTCGAATGCAGCAAAGGGGTTTGGGAAAAGGGGTCTTTCCCCAAAGACCCCTTCGCCAGCCCCCTTGCTCTCCCAGGAAGCCCACCGCTGCTTCGAGGGACCCCCCTCTCCTACCCCCAGCCTTGCAGTTGCTTTAACTCTCGCCGTCGTTCTCTCTCTCCTCTGGGTCATGAAGGACGGGTCTTTGAACTCCCGGGCGGCTGGACGGGGGGGCTTGAAAGCCCCCAGGAATGCCAAATATCTGTGGGGTCAAGGGTAACCAACTCCGGCAGGCGGCTGGAGTGGGGTGGGTGGGAGGGAGAGAGTCCTCAACAAGGCCTCTGGGAGTGGGGCGGACTTAGGGGGCAGCGACAAGAAAGCTGCTGGGACTGTTTCAGCCATTGTTTACTTCTCCCTTCATTGTGAAATTTCGTTTTTTCTTCTGCGGGGGGGGGGGGGAGGGCGAAGGTCTCCCATCTTCCAGGGATAGCAAGGGGTATACTCTACATTTGTTTAGCGAGGAGTCAATAACATTCCTGCTGTTCAAAATACACTTTTCTGGGTTTAGCTAGTGTCCGTTCCGGGCAGATGCCTTTAGCAGCTTTTAACTTGCTTGTTTATTCCGTTTCATTAATCAATCATTTCCTTTTAAAAAAAATAGATTTTCCACAATGATAACACAAACCACAAAGCAGAATGATACACAAAAACAGAAAAAGAGAGAGAGAGAGAGAGAAAGGGAACAATAAACAGATAAACAATAGCAACAAACTTAATTCTTCACAAATCCAACCTTTTAAACATCTTGGCTGACTTCCTCAAATCCCTCCCTTCTGAGTTTCCTTGTAATTAAAAGTAACAGCTTTTCAATATCATTATTAAACTCAAACAATTTCCAATTATAGTCCATCTTATTCGCTTTTCTTAACACTCTAAATCCCATTTATTTAATTGTAACTTAGCTTAATCCTAGGCCTAATTGTTTCTTTCAAGTAATTTCTAATTTTTTACATTACAATATTTATCCAAATAGTCCTTAAATTTCCTCCACCGTTAATCAATCATTTCCCGTGGGGAATCTCTTTGGGCTTTGGGTCTTTTCCAGGGAGTCTTCTCTTCTCAGGAGGTGGCCAAAGTCTTGGAGCCTCAGCTTCAGGATCTGTCCTTCCAGGGAGCACTCAGGGCTGATTTCCTTCAGAATAGACATGTTCTTTAATAATAATAATAATAATTTATTATTTGTACCCCGCCCATCTGGCTGGGTTTCCCCAGCCACTCTGGGCGGCTTCCATAGAAACCAAAAATACACTAAAATATCACAGATTAAAAACTTCCCTGAACAGGGCTGCCTTAAGATGTCTTCTGAATGTCAGGTAGTTATTTATCGTTTTGACATCTGATGGGAAGGCGTTCCACAGGGCGGGCGCCACCACCAAGAAGGCCCTCTGCCTGGTTCCCTGTAACTTCGCTTCTTGCAGGGAGGGAACCGCCAGAAGGCCCTCGGAGCTGGACCTCAGTGTCCGGGCTGAACGATGGGGGTGGAGACGCTCCTTCAGGTCTACTGGGCCGAGGCCCAGTTTAAGAACTTGCCATAGTTTGCTGTGGTCGACACAGTCAAAGGCTTTTTGCATAGTCAATGAAGCAGAAGTAGATGTCTTTCTGGAACTCTCTAGCTTTCTCCATAATCCAGCACATGTTTGCAATTTGGTCTCTGGTTCCTCTGCCTCTTCTAAATCCAGCTTGCACTTCTGGGAGTTCTCGGTCCACATACTGCTTGAGCCTTCCTTGCAGAATTTTAAGCATAACCTTGCTAGCGTGTGAAATGAGTGCAATTGTGCGATAGCTGGAGCATTGTTTGGCACTGCCCTTCTTTGGAATTGGGATGTAGACTGATCTTCTCCAATCCTCTGGCCACTGCTGAGTTTTCCAAACTTGCTGGCATATTGAGTGTAGCACCTTAACAGCACCATCTTTTAAAATTTTGAATAGTTCAGCTGGAATACCATCACTTCCACTGGCCTTGTTATTTGCAGTGCTTTCTAAGGCCCATTTGACTTCAGGATGTCTGGCTCAAGGTCAGCAACCCCACTACCTGGGGTGTACGAGACATCCATATCTTTCTGGTATAGTTCCTCGGTGTATCCACAGCCCTCCCCGTATTCGCCCAATCCTCTTTGAAAGCCGTCCAATTCGTTGGCGACCCCTGCCTCCTGTAGCAGGGAGTTCCAAAGTTTAGCTGTGCACTGTTATGAAAAAACGACTTCCTTTTATCTGTCTCTATGGGGCCATCTAACCCAGGAATCCCCAAACTCGGCCCTCCAGATGTTTTGGGACTACAATTCCCATCATCCCTGATGACTGGTCCTGTTAGCTAGGGATGATGGGAGTTGTAGTCCCAAGAACATCTGGAGGGTTGAGTTTTGGGGGTGCCTGATCTAACCCATGCGTAGGCAACCTAAGGGCCGGGGGCCGGATCCGGCCCAATCTCCTTCTCAATCCGGCCCGCGGATGGCCCAGCAATCAGCGTGTTTTTACATGAGTAGAATTTGACCTTTTATTTGAAATGCATCTCTGGGTTATTTCTGGGACATAGGAAATCGTTCATTCCCCCCACCCCCCCAAAAAATATAGTCCGCCCCCCCACAAGGTCTCAGGGACAGTGGACCGGCCCCCTGCTGAAAAAGTTTGCTGACCCCTGATCTCACCCCCTGCAGCAAAGCAAGAATCCCTGACGGACAGCCACTTCCTTTTAAAAACCTCCAATGGTTATAGAGGGTTGAAAGGGACCCCCAGAGATCATCCAGCCCAACCCCATGCAATGTAGGCATCGTAGCTAAAGAATCCCTGAAAGACAGCCGTCCGACCTCTGTTTAAAAGCTTCCAATGAAAGCGATCCTACTGCCACCCTCTTAAGGTTATAGAATTCTAGGGTTGACAGGGCCCCCCAGAGGTCATCCAGCCCAACCCGCTGCAGCAATACGGGGATCGCAGCGGAAGAATCCCGGATCACAGCGGCTATCCAACCAGCAAGGATCCTTCTCATGTCCTCTGTCTCTCCCTCTCGCCCCACAGCCTGCCCAGCGGGGATGTTCAAGCCCTCTCAGGGCGAGGGCTTTTGCCAGAGCTGCCCGGCCTTCAGCCAATCGAACGCCCCGGGATCCAGCGCATGCCCCTGCCGCAATGGATTCTACCGGACGGAGAAGGACCCTGTGACGAAGCCGTGCGCTAGTAAGTGATGTCAAAGGCGGTGGCGGGGGAGAGTGGGTCGGCGGGACCCGGGTTCCGGTTCAGGGGGCTAGTATTTGACCTATGGAGCTTTCGGTGACTCGGGACCCCCAGCACCTCACGGACTGGCTCCCCCTACGTGAATCAACCTAGATACTGTGATCTTTGTGTGCTCCCCCCATGGGAGATCTGGAGGGTGGCAGCACGAGGACGGGGCCTTTTTGGTGGTGGCCCCCTGCTTTTGCAGTGCTCTCCCCGGGAATGATGCCCTGGCACCATCTTTAGGTGCCAGGCAGAGGTTCCTTTTCCAACTGGACTTTTAGTGATCTGTGAGCAGGATGTCTTTATCCTGCCTTTCAAAAATAGGATTTCTCGGCATGCGCCATATACTCGCACTCGACCGCTTCGTTCTGCAGCTGCTACAGGTGCGGCCGACTGCCTGTCCTGCATCTGGAAGAAATTGATATTTTGGTGTGGAACTCTTTTTGGCGCCTGCTAAAAGCAGCGATGTAGAATGGCACTAGATGTTTTGTCTGTAGTTTATTGCTGTTTCTCATCTTTCAAATGGTTTTAGGAGTTCCTTTTACGTATAACTTATCGTTTTGCTGTCTCTCAGGCTTTAAAAATGAAAACCAAACAAGAGGGATTGAAATTCTGGGTTTTTCCTCTTTCTTTTTGGTTTAAACGTTGGTTTTAATGTGCTTTGCTTCTTTGTTGAAAGTTACTTTTTGGGGGGGAAAGGGAAAAGGGGGGAAAAGACAAAACGAGTTTAATAAAATATAAAACAAGCGAAAGCAGCTGGAGGGCAGCAGGTTGATAGAAGAGTTGGATGGGATCCCCAAAGGTCATTCAGACGAACCCCCTGCGATGCAGGAATCTCAGCTAGATCACCCCAGGCAGATGGACACCTGACCTCTGCTTGAAAACCTTCAGGGAAGGGAGTCCATTCTGCTGCCAAACAGCTCTTACTGTCAGAAAGGGACATCCAGGGGTCATCTAGCCCAACCCGCCTGCAACGCAGAGGGTTCAAGTTTGCTTTGTTTGGAGTAAGGCTGTCCTGGGGTAGGTCGGGGTCCCCCCATCCTGACCGTTGCCTCTTTCTCTCCCTCCCCTCCCCACAGAAGGCCCGTCCAAGCCCCGCAGCCCCGAGGCCAAGATCAACGGCTCGGTGGCCGTCCTGAAGTGGAGCGAGCCCCTCGAGAACGGCGGCCGCGACGACGTGGCCTACCACATCACCTGCTCCGAGTGCCCCGAGAAGCAGCCGTGCCGGCCCTGCTCCCGCCTGGCTTACGCCCCCCGGTCCAGGGGCCTGTGGGAGCGCTCGGTCACCGTGGAGGGGCTACAGCCCTACATCAACTACCTCTTCCGGATCCAGGCCGTCAACGGCGTCTCCGAGATGAGCCACAACCCGCCGGCCTCGGAGTCCATCAACGTGACCACCAACAAGGACGGTCAGTCGCTCCCGCAGCCGGACCAGTGCAGGAATACTTTATTAGTATATTGCTTGTTAGCTGCCCTGAGCCTGGCCTTGGCTGGGGAGGGCGGGGTATAAATAAAAATTATTATTATTATTATTATTATTATTATTATTATTAATACCCCGCCCATCTAATTGGGAGTTCCCAGCCACTCTGGGCGGCTCCCAACAGAATGTTAAAAACACGATAAAACATTATACATTAAAAACTTCCCCAAACAGGGCTGCCTTCAGATGTCCAAAAGTCAGATAGTTGTTTATTTCCTTGACATCTGACGGGAGGGCATTCCACAGGACGGGTGCCACCACCGAGAAGGCCCTCTGCCTGGTTCCCTGTGACTTGTCTTCTCGCAGGGAGGGAACCACCAGAAGGCCCTCAGAGCTGGACCTCAGTGTCCGGGCAGAACGATGGGGGTGGAGACGCTCCTTCAGGTATACTGGGCCGAAGCCGTTTAGGACTTTAAAGGTCAGCACCAACACTTTGAATTGTGTTTGGAAACGTACTGGGAGCCAATGTAGGTCTTTCAGGACAGGTGTTATGTGGTCTCGGGGGCCGCTCCCAGTCCCCAGTCTAGCTGCCGCATTCTGGATTAATTGCAGTTTCCGGGTCACCTTCAAAGGTAGCCCCATGTAGAGCGCATGGCAGTAGTCCAAGCGGGAGATAACCAGACCATGCACCACTCTGGCGAGACAGTCCGCGGGCAGGTAGGGTCTCATCCTGCGTCCCAGATGGAGCTGGCAGACAGCCGCCCTGGACACAGAATTGACCTGCGCCTCCATGGACAGTGGTTACCCCTTTCAGAACTAGGGAGTCCTCCACACCTGCCTGCCTCCTGTACTTCTGTCTTGTCAGGATTCAACCCCAATCCATTAGCCGCCATCCATCCTCCAACCGCCTCCAGACACTCACACAGGACCTTCACCGCCTTGACTGGTTCTGATTTGAAAGAGAGGTAGAGCTGGGTATCATCCGCATATTGATGGACACCCAGCCCAAACCCCCTGATGATCTCTCCCAGCGGCTGCATGTAGATATTAAAAAGCATGGGGGAGAGGACAGAACCCTGGGGCACCCCACAAGTGAGAGCCCAGGGGTCTGAACACTCATCCCCCACCACCACGTTCTGGACACGGCCCAGAAGGAAGGAGCGGAACCACCGTATGACAGTGGCCCCAGCTCCCAGCCCTTCTAGACGGTCCAGAAGGATGTCATGGTCGATGGTGTCAAAGGCTTCTGTTGCTGGACCCAAGCCGGATGGGAGCTGTAGGTTTGGGTTCCAGTGCTACGTGTGAGAGAGACCGCAGGAAGCCTCCAAGGGGCTGCCTCATCGCCCGTGGCTCATGCAGCCCCCTATTTTCTCTCCCCACAGTCCCTCAGCCCGTCTCCGAAATCCAGCAAACATCCGCCAGCTCCAGCGCCGTCACTTTGACTTGGCCTCCCGTCCAGCCTCCCACCGGGAGCATCCTGGACTACGAAGTCAAGTATTACGAGAAGGTGAGCAGAAGAGGGGTGAGAGACGTCGGAAGGGACCTCCAGGGGCCATCCAGCCCAACCCCCGGCGGTGGGGAGTAGGGTGTTGGAAAAGGAGCAGTTTTCCGGCGCCCTTTCACCACCCCTTTCCCTCCCATGCAGAGCGGCGGGGGCACCATGTTTGTGAAGACGTCGGATAACCAGGTGACCCTGAGCGGCTTGCGGCGAGGGGCGATGTACGGGGTTCAAGTCCGTGCCCGCTCGGAGGCCGGGTACGGGACGTTTGGGCCCGAGAAGGCCTTCCAGACCCAGGGAATGGGTGAGTTCTTAATATTATCCTGTGTTTCTTTCCCATTAGGATAAATCAGTCAATCCTTGGCCTTCTCTTTCTTTTCTTTTCTGTCTTTTTAACTTTCTTCTTATTCTTACGTCATGATGTTTTTTCTTCTGTATTGAATTTTTCTATATTCACCTTCGTTGTAAATGATCATTTACGTCTGTATTTTAAACCAATAAATATTTACCATGGAGGGGGGGAAGGATAAATCGAGCACATGGGAGGGGTGCATATTTGACTAGGGGCTGGTGAGAGTTTCTGTCCAAAATGGCTGCGGGCTGGTTGGAGCGGTTTGGGAACTGAAATATACTCAGAGTCGAGAGTGGATTCCATGCTCTTTATTCGCTCATAGTGGTGAGGAGGAATGGAAGTTCCCCCGAAATGTCTGCTTTATATACATCATTTACACAATGGGCCCCACGTGATTGGCTAATTCTGGGATTCTCCTGTAGGCCAATCAGGTTGCGGATTCACTTACACCTGGAGCAGGATTGGGTGGCTCCTGCAGACCAATCATATTGCTGCATTGTTCTAGGACCAATCAGACAGCTGCATTCTGAATCCTATTGTTCCAGGACCAATCAGACAACTGCATTCTGAATCGTATTGTTCTAGGACCAATCAGACAGCTGCATTCTGAATCCTATTGTTCTAGGACCAATCAGACTGCTGCGATTTGGATCCTACTCAACTCAGTACATAACAGGAACAGTACTCCAGAATGCCTTACGTAACAGCAGGCAAACCAGTCATGTCCCCAGGCCCAGTTTAAAAGGCCAGGTGGCTCCCTCAGCCAAAGTCCTGGCTCTAGAGAAATGTTTCCGCCAGGCGCCTAAAGATATGTGATAATGTAAAAGCGTTTGGTGAAGGTGTCAGGCGAGCCTCCCCGGGGGGGAGCATCTCACAGAGGGAAAGACAGTAAAAAACATAAAAAATGTTTAGTCGTGTCCGACTCTTGGTGACCCCTTGGACCACAGCACGCCAGGCCCTCCTGTCTTCCACTGCCTCCCGCAGTTTGGTCAAACTCATGTTGGTCTCTTCGAGAACACTGTCCCACCACCTCGTCCTCTGTTGTCCCCTTCTCCTTGTGCCCTCCATCTTTCCCAACATCAGGGTCTTTTCCAGGGAGTCTTCTCTTCTCATGAGGTGGCCAAAGTCTTGGAGCCTCAGCTTCAGGATCTGTCCTTCCAGTGAGCCCTCAGGGCTGATTTCCTTCCGAATGGAGAGGTTGGATCTTCTTGCAGTCCATGGGACTCTCAAGAGTCTCCTCCAGCACCAGAATTCAAAAGCATGCATTGTTCGGCCATCAGCCTTCTTGATGGTCCAGCTCTCACTTCCACACATCACTACTGGGAGAACCAGAGCTTTAAATCAAATCAAATTTAAGTCAAATCATAAGGAGCTTAAAAACAGAAGAATTAAATGACGTCAAAATGTATCAAAATTGTTTCTCATGTTGCATTTTAATGATGTAACGCGCCCTGGGTGCTCAATAAATCATCATAATCCCGATAAATCTCTCCCTGCTCTTCCAATCCCCCGTAGAGTCGGGAAGCAACACGGAGAAGCTGGCCCTCATTGTGGGAACAGCGGCGTTGGGGGCGCTACTGGTCCTGGCCGTGATCATTGTGGCCATTGTCTGCTTCCGGTAAGGTGCCGCGTCCCAGAGCTGGCCGAGGGGATGTGATTAACCGGAGGTTGTGGGAGGGGCTAAATGGACAGTGGGAGGAGCCTGCTGGAGGGCTGATGGGAAATGTAGTCCAAAATGGCCGTGCTGGGCGGGGAGGATGGGAGCTGCAGTCAGGCGCTGGAGGGGCAGAGCACAAAGGAAATTCAAAGAGTGATTGACGCGGATGTGGGGGAGGAGCTAAAGGGAGGAATAGTGGGCGGAGCCGCCGAGTTGGCCATGACGCCATCTTGTTTCCTCCCTCTGGCAGCCGCCAGGGGTCGTCTAGGTCACGGGAGCAAGAATACTCCGACAAGCCTGGGCAGTACCTGATTGGACACGGTGAGTGAGCGGAGGCGGGCACCATGGTGATGTCGGTGGGAGGAGCCTGAGTTGTGGGAGGAGCTAAGGCAGAAAGGCCCGCAAGGGGTGGTATGTTTGGGTTAGTTCATTGCCCACTCCAAAAGCGAAATTTCCTGACATGCCCTGGTTTTTGGATGTTAAAATGGTGAATGGATGGCAACGCGATGGGAAAAGCGGTGGAAACAACTCCCAAATCTAAAAATCACTTTTAAAAAGGTCAACAATTTGGGTTTGTTCCCCCCCAAAAAATGTTCAACGACTGTGGAGGTTGGGAAATATGGCAACCCTACGAAAGGAGTATTTTTAAAAGCCCTATACGGCCTAGGACCCTCGTACTTACGGGACCGCGTCTCCTGGTATGTCCCACGAAGGACCTTACGGTTTTCAAACAAAAACATCTTGGAGGTCCCGGGCCACAGGGAGGTTAGGCTGGCCTCAACCAGAGGCAGGGCTTTTTCAGCTGTGGCCCCGATCTGGTGGAACGCTCTGTCCCAAGAGACTAGGGCCCTGCGGGGCTTGACATCTTTCCGCAGGGCCTGCAAGACGGAGCTGTTCCACCAGGCCTTTGGCCAAGGCACAGTCTGACCCCCTCCTTTGGTAATCCTGACAGAACTCTAGCCCAATGGTTGCCATCAATTTGATTTTGAATTGATTTTAGAATGCTGTGTTACTTTTATTGTTGTTAGCTGATCTGAGCCCGGCATCGGCTGGGGAGGGCAGGATGTAAATAAAACATGATGATGATGATGATGATGATGATGATTTTGTTTTTGGTTCCTCCCCTCTCCAGGCACCAAGGTCTACATCGACCCTTTCACCTACGAAGACCCAAACGAGGCTGTGCGCGAGTTTGCCAAAGAGATCGACGTCTCGTACGTCAAAATCGAGGAGGTCATTGGCGCAGGTAAGGGCCGACACCTTGTGTTGCAGCGGGTTGGGCTGGATAACCTTTGGGTGTCCCGACCCTTCTATGATTCTAAGTCACAGGCGATAGTAGTTTTGACCTTCACTTGCCTGGCTCTGGCTCCTGCATCGAGGCCAGGTTTCCTCCCCACTTCCCTGCGAAAGCCCAGCGGGGGCATAGTTGTCAAGTGTCCCTTATTTGGCGGGACAGTCCCTTACCCCAGCGCCGTGTCCCGCTGCTGTCCCTTCTTGATGATGTCCCTTAAATTTCCCGGGTTTCAAAGGAAGCAGCTCCTCTCCCTCCCTACTTGCCGGCCAGGGAGGTTGGAGGCTCCAGCTGTGTTGCTTGGCTGCGTTGCTCACCCAATAAGGAGTCTGAGAACGACTGGGGGGTGGAGCTTGCATGCCTTGTGCCAATCAAATCGGCCGCCTTGCCTGGGGACTCGCCTTTGCTCAGCGCTTCCCAGCGGAGAGGCGACGGTGGTTTTCCTTGCTGCATCCCCTTTGCCGGGTTGCTGCGCTGTGGGAACCACCGCTTGAGGCTTCGTTTGGCTGCTGGCTGGGCTTTCTGCCTTTGCCTGGGAGGGGCTCAGAAGTCGAACATACCTGTGCTCGGAAAATCCTTTATTTTGGCTGCTGATCCCTTATTTTCGAGGCTGCTGGTCCCTTATTTTCAAATCTGTAAGTTGACAGCTAAGGGCAGGGGATCCCCGCCCCAGCGGATCCCGACCTCCCTGCTCCCTCTCCTGAGTCTCTCTTCCCGCAGGCGAGTTTGGGGAGGTTTGCCGCGGCCTCCTGAAAGTGCCCGGGAAGAAGGAGATCTACGTGGCCATCAAGACCCTGAAAGGCGGCTACACCGAGAAGCAGCGGCGGGAGTTCCTCAGCGAGGCCAGCATCATGGGGCAGTTTGAGCACCCCAACATCATCCGCCTGGACGGGGTCATAACAAACAGCGTCCCCGTTATGATCGTCACCGAGTTCATGGAGAACGGAGCCCTCGACTCCTTCCTCCGGGTAAGGAGGGAGGCAGGAGCCAAGAGTGGGCTGGGGGTGGGGCAGGCCAGAGGGGGTAGGGGTCCCCCCGTTATTTGTAATAAGAAAAGCTCGGGAGACTTCTGCCCATCCTCACCTTAATAATAATAATTTATTATTTATACCCTGCCCGTCTGGCTGAGTTTCCCCAGCCACTCTAGGTGGCTCCCAATCAAATGTTAAAAACAGCACAGCATCAAATATTATAAACTTCCCTGAAAAGGACTGCCTTCAGATGTCTTTTAAAGGTAGGATAGCTGCTTATTTCCTTCACATCTGAAGGGAGGGCGTTCCACAGGGCGGGCGCCACCACCAAGAAGGCCCTCTGCCTGGTTCCCTGTAACCTCAAGTTTCGCAATGAGGGAACCGCCAGAAGGCCCTCGGCCTTAACACCTGAAGGCAGCCCTGTTTAAAGGTAAAGGTAAAGGGATCCCTGACCATTAGGTCCAGTCGTGGCCGACTCTGGGGTTGCGGCGCTCATCTCGCTTTATTGGCCGAGGGAGCTGGTGTACAGCTTCTGGGTCATGTGGCCAGCAGGACTAAGCCGCTTCTGGCGAACCAGAGCAGCGCACGGAAATGCCATTTACCTTCCTGCCGGAGCGGTACCTATTTATCTACTTGCATTGGTGTGCTTTCGAATTGCTAGGTTGGCAGGAGCTGGGACCGAGGAATGGGAGCTCACCCCGTCGCGGGGATTTGAACCACCGACCTTCTGATCGGCAAGTCCTAGGCTCTGTGGCTTAACCCACAGCGCCACCCGCGTCCCAGCCCTGTTCTGGGAAGCTTTTAATGTTTGATGCATTACGGTATTTTAATATTTTGTTGGAGGCCGCCCAGAGTGGCTGGGAAGGCCCAGCCAGATGAGCGGGGTATAAATAATAATAAATAATAATAATAATAATAATAATAATTATTATTATTATTATTATTATTATTATTATTATTATCTCAATGGAGGCTTTTTCACCCGAATTCCCCAATTTGTCACTTCTTTTGGCTGCATCGACTCCGAGCAACTGATAATATCTTTTACAAAACACATGCAGACATGGGAAGCATAAATGAACACACGTAGACAAGGAAAGCATATATAATATATATAATTATTTTTGCTTCACACGCAGCTTGATGTTTTGGCGGGTGGGCGGTCGAAAACATCTGGGGAGGGCCTTGAGTCGACGACGAAGGGTTAAGTTTCCACTGGGCGGGCTGGCTCCCCTCCTTTCTCAATCTGGAGGGGTCCCCAGATGTCGGGACTACAACTCCCATCATCCACTGGCCGCGCTCGCTAGGGATGATGGGCATTGTAGTCCAACAACGCTCCACAGCTGAGAAAGGCTGCCTGTAACTGTTCCTAAGGCGCCTTCCCTGCCTTGCTTTTCCGCAGCTGAACGACGGGCAGTTCACCCCCATCCAGCTGGTGGGGATGTTGCGGGGGATTGCGTCCGGCATGCGCTACCTCTGTGACATGAGCTACGTCCACCGGGATTTAGCCGCCCGCAACATCCTGGTCAACAGCAACTTGGTCTGCAAAGTCTCCGATTTCGGCCTGTCTCGCTTTCTCGAAGAGAATTCGTCCGACCCCACCTACACCAGTTCGCTGGTACGGAAAATTGGTTTTGTGTTTTTCCCGCTCTCAATACTATTCTATTCTACTCTGTTCTGTTCTGTTCTGTTCTGTTCTTTATTTGTTTCGTAAAATTTGTTTCGCTTGATTGCAGAAGGAAACCTCAAAGCGGTTTACCAAAAAAGGACAAAACTATCGCTAAAAGATGTACAAACCATCATTTAAAACATGCAGAAATTAAATGTTAGCAGAGTTGACATAAACACAAGCAGGGGGAAATAACTTACAGGGAGTAAAAAGGTTAAATTGGTAAATAGGTTTGAATTGGTTACGCGGCAAGACTATGCTATAAAATAAGGAACTGCCAGGGGGGTGGAGTTGAAGAAAAAGTAGGTTGAATTTGTTTAGATTTAATTTTTGTCGTTGAAATATTGTAAAATGCAAAAATGGAAACTTTTTTTTAAAAAAAGAAAAACGCAGAAAGTTAACACCGCAGTAGAACAGGGCAAAGCAAATTTAAACACAGACTTTCTGAACTTCTGGGTAAAAGGGTAAAGGTAAAGGGACCCCTGACCATTAGGTCCAGTCGCGGACGACTCTGGGGTTGCGGGGCTCATCTCGCTTTATTGGCCGAGGGAGCCGACGTCCAGCTTCCGGGTCATGTGGCCAGCATGACTAAGCTGCTTGTGGCGAACCAGAGCAGCGCGCGGAAACGCTGTTTACCTTCCTGCCGGAACGGTACCTATTTATCTACTTGCACTTTGACGTGCTTTCGAACCGCTAGGTTGGCAGGAGCAGGGACCGAGCAACGGGAGCTCACCCCGTTGCGGGGATTCGAACTGCCAACCTTCTGATCGGCAAGCCCTAGGCTCTGTGGTTTAACCCACAGCGCCACCCGCGTCCCTAGGGCTGCCTAAATGAGAATTCCTTTGGCAGGCGTAGAAACAATACAGCGAGGGTACCTGCCCAATGTCAATAGGCAGGGAGTTCCAAAGATTGAGTTCTTACAGACGTAGATGAGTTCTCATGTGGCACCTTTAGCAGGGCTGGTTCCCCAGATCTCAGCAGTCAAAGGGGCGCATGTGGGATCAGGTAGCCTTGTAGGTGAAGTTCTTAAGGTCTTTGCGTAATAGTAGTTACACCTTGAACACGGAACGGCTTTGGTCCAGCACAGTGAGATACAGGGCTGAGCGGAGATTCGAACCTGGGTCTCTCTCAGGTCCTGGTTCACCACTTAAGCTCTGCATCTCACGAGGAACCCAGGCATCCTGGGAGACGAGATGAGGGCCAGCGCCTGGGGTGTCTGTGTGTCAGAAGCCTCTGCCGCGCTCCTCTTCTTCCATTGGTCAATCCTCCTGATCTCTCTCCTCAGGGCGGGAAGATCCCGATCCGGTGGACGGCCCCGGAAGCCATCGCCTTCCGCAAGTTCACCTCCGCCAGTGACGTCTGGAGCTACGGGATCGTCATGTGGGAAGTCATGTCGTTCGGGGAGAGGCCATATTGGGACATGTCAAACCAGGATGTGAGTGCCTCCCCTGCCCTCATCCAGCCTCCCCTCATGCCCTCAGATGTTCTGGACTACAGTTCCCATCAGCCCCCAGCCAGCGGGGCCATTTGGGCCTACAACTCCCATCAGCCCCTGGGCAGAGCAGCCATTTTGGCCTACAGCTCCCATCAGCCCCTGGCCAGCGGGGCCATTTTGGCCTACAGCTCCATTCAGCCCCCAGGCAGCGGGGCCATTTTGGCCTACAGGTCCCATCAGCCCCCAGCCAGGGCGGCCATTTTGGCCTACAGCTCCCATCAGCCCCCAGCCAGCGGGGCCATTTTGGCCTACAGCTCCCATCAGCCCCCAGCCAGGGCGGCCATTTTGGACTACAGTTCCCATCAGCCCGTAGCCAGCACGGCCATTTTGGCCTATAGCTCCCATCACCCCCCAGCCAGCGGGGCCATTTTGGCCTACAGCTCCCATCAGCCCCTGGGCAGAGCAGCCATTTTGGCCTACAGCTCCCATCACCCCCCAGCCAGCGGGGCCATTTTGGCCTACAGCTCCCATCAGCCCCCAGCCAGCGGGGCCATTTTGGCCTACAGCTCCCATCAGCCCCCAGCCAGGGCGGCCATTTTGGACTACAGTTCCCATCAGCCCGTAGCCAGCACGGCCATTTTGGCCTATAGCTCCCATCACCCCCCAGCCAGCGGGGCCATTTTGGCCTACAGCTCCCATCAGCCCCTGGGCAGAGCAGCCATTTTGGCCTACAGCTCCCATCACCCCCCAGCCAGCGGGGCCATTTTGGCCTACAGCTCCCATCACCCCCCAGCCAGCGGGGCCATTTTGGCCTACAGCTCCCATCACCCCCCAGCCAGCGGGGCCATTTTGGCCTACAGCTCCCATCAGCCCCTGGGCAGAGCAGCCATTTTGGCCTACAGCTCCCATCACCCCCCAGCCAGCGGGGCCATTTTGGCCTACAGCTCCCATCAGCCCCTGGGCAGAGCAGCCATTTTGGCCTACAGCTCCCATCACCCCCCAGCCAGCGGGGCCATTTTGGCCTACAGCTCCCATCAGCCCCCAGCCAGGGCCGCCATTTTGGGCTGCGGCTGGTTGGCGCCTGATGGGAGTTGTAGTCCCTGCATTTGAAACCTCTTATCGGCTTACAGATAAGCAACCTCTCCCACATTTTTTTCTCAGCCCGCCACCCCCCATTTTATTTTCTGATGATCCTCTTGTCGGGTGGCCCTCTATTGTTGTTTTTTTTAAGCTGAGGTTCATGCATGGCAATGGGGTTGGACTAGATGTCCTTCAGGGGACCCTCCCATGATTCTGTGATTCTGCCCCCCCCCCCAGGTGATAAACGCCATTGAGCAGGACTACCGGCTCCCGCCCCCTACGGACTGCCCCACTTCGCTGCACCAGCTAATGCTGGACTGCTGGCAGAAGGACCGCAACACCCGGCCCCGATTCGCCCAGATCGTCAACTCCTTGGACAAGCTGATCCGGAACCCGGCCAGCCTCAAGATCGTCTCGCGGGGGAACGGAGGGTGAGTCCGGATGAGGCCCCTGCCCTGCTGGGCAAGTGATTTGACCCCCACTGTCCCGGGTCCAACGCTCTAACCACTACACCACCGCTGCCTCCCCAAGGAAATAGCTTCCAACTAGGAGATGCCATCGAGGTTTGAACCCCGGACCTTCTGCTCACAAGGCAAAGGCTCTGCCATTAAGCCGCAGCCCTTCTCTAGGACTGAATGTGGGTTTGGGGGACCCATATCTGGGGGCTTGCGGACACGGTCAGATTTCAGAGATCTGGGATAATTGACCATTGCAGAAGACCACTCTGGGCGGCTTCCAACCAAATATTAAAAACAATACAGCGTCAGACATTAAAAACGTCCCTAAACAGGGCCGCCTTCAGTTGTCTTTTAAAAGTAAAACACAGTGGTACCTCGGGATGCGAACGGGATCCGTTCCGGAGCTCCGTTCGTATCCCAAACAGAATGTAAGACACAACGGCGCGTCTGTGTGTGCGCGAGTTGCGTTTCGCCACTTCCGCACATGCGTGTCATGTAATTTTTGACCATCTGCGCATGCGCGAGTGGCGAAACCCGGATGTAATGCGCTCTGTTACCTCCGGGTCGCCACAGAGCGCAACACAAAAGTGCTCAGCTTGAAGCGCATTTATCACGAGGTATGACTGTCGTTGTTTATTGCCTTAACATCTGGTGGGAGGGCGTTCCACCGAGAAGGCCCTCTGCCTGGTTCCCTGTAACTTCGCTTCTCGCAGGGAGGGAACCGCCAGAAGGCCCTCGGAGCTGGACCTCAGTGTCCGGGCAGAACGATGGGGGTGGAGACGCTCCTTCAGGTATCCTGGGCCTTTGAGGCCGTTTAGGGCTTTCAAGGTCAGCTCCAACACTTGGAATTGTGCTCGGAAACGTGCATGGCTTCGAGCCCAGAACGGGCACAGATAGGGACAAAAATGGCGTCTAGCAATCCCACCGGCATTTGAGGTTTTCAAAGGGTTTTTCGAGAGTTTCCAGACGTGCCTTGGAACATAAATGGGAGAGTTCCCTGTTTGTTTGTTTTTCAGCCAATTCTTTTTTTAGAGGTTTTCCATCATTTTTAACAAATTGTACTGCAAATCAGCACAAATTTAATACAGATTTAAAGGCTGGCTTCTGTGAGTCTATGGCTTCTGTCTCCCTCACCTTCACCACCGTAACCCTACTGAAACGGCTGCTCTGCTCTCCCACTCACTCACTCTCTCTCTCCTTCCGCCCCCCATAATCTCAGGCCGTCCCACCCCCTCCTGGACCAGCGCCTGCCCCATTACTCCTCCTTCGCGTCCATCGGCGACTGGCTCCGCGCCATCAAGATGGGGCGCTACGAAGAGAATTTCGCCGGCGCCGGGTTCACCTCCTTCGAGCTGGTCAGCCAACTCTCCACCGAGTGAGTGAGCCTTCAGGGCAAGGAGTGTCCCAAGACCCTTGTGGGTGGGGAGATGGGGCAGCGAGTTCGAGGTGCGGTGGTAATGCCACGCTGAAATCGCATCTGTGGTTCCCGCACAACGGGGTTGGACTAGATGACCGCATGGGGTCCCTTCCAACTGTGGTGACTCCTCTCTCCTCCTCCCTTGGCTTTCCCTCTCCAGAGACCTCCTCCGGATCGGCGTGACGTTGGCCGGACATCAGAAGAAAATCTTGTCCAGCATTCAGAACATGCGTGTTCAGAGCAAGTCCGGCTCCTCTTTGGGGCCCTACTGACCGCAGAGGAAGGAAACGGTCCGAATTATTGCGTTTTGACCGCTTTCCCCCTCCTCAATCCAACGGTGACGATTGTGGCCTCTTGACTTGGGACATCAGCTGCCTCCCTCCTTCCTGCTCGTCTCTCTTATTTTTCACTTATTTTTCAGTTTCGGAACAGCATATTCCATGGGGAATAATTCAGCTTTCTTTCTCCCCCGCCGCGTATCCTCTCATCCTTTGGCACGGAAAGGGGTGGAAAGATAATTTAACTGTTCAAGCACGATGAGGACAGTCCTTTTTTGCCAGTCAAGTCGCCACGAACGGCCACTCCCGGGTCGAAGAGTCGCTTTCGGTACCCGCCGGGCCGCGTTTCAAGATGGCCGAACGCAGCTGCAACAAAGATGGCCGCCAAATCCACAGCGTCTTCCGTTCCTGCCGTTTTGGCGCCTTCGCGTGACCTTCCGTGGCTGCGAAACATCTGAACGTTGGAAAAGCCAAAGATGGCCTCCCGCTGGCCAAGTTTCCTGGACCGCGGTTCGTGCCACAAAATGGCCGCCCTCCTGCTGTCTTCCGGAGTGGCTGGCCTGTTTGTTGGAGGTTGCAAGGTGGCCGCCTGGTTGGGAGGAATGAGGTGACCGCTGAGGGAAATGAAATTCCTTTGCCACCTGGCCTTCAAGATGGCCACCCCTCTCTGCTTGGTGGCAACGTTTTCAAAATGGAGGGTGTTGGATCCCTGTCTTTCTGCCATTTTGGGGTGTGTTTTAAAAACTTTGGCCCACCATGGTGCTGTATGGAGGATTTGTGTGGGATGATCACCAGAGGCCTTATACAATTTGTCGTCCGTCCTTTTGGGGTGACGGGGAGGGTGGCCGCCCGTTGTCTACCGATTTCGGGAAATGGGGAGCCTTACTTGAATCTAAATGGACATATTCCATTATAATAAAGGGACGGGGGTCAAGGTTTCTGCACACTTTGACGTGCAGCCCCTGACTCTCCACGTCCCGAAAGCCAAAGAGGGACTGTCATTGGCATGCCGCCGGCAGTGCCGCATTCGCCAGAGTGCAACTTGTCGCCACATTCAAAGCTGGAAGGAAACGGCAGCTGTGTAGTGATGTCATCAGGAGCAGGAGTGAGTCACCTCTGCCTGCCGAATCTATGAGCTTTCAAGGACGTGCATGCCACAGAGAAGGGTTAAACCGCCGCGTTGAAATAACCATATGACAATCAGAAGACTGCACTTTCTGATGATGTCACTGTGATGATGTCACAGGAGGGGAAAGCGAAGCTTTTTGCTCTGGGGTATCTCAAGCTGCCTTTTTATGGCTTTCGCCACTCGAGACCAATAATACCCTGGAGACTGTTAGGGATGTCCCAGGCATTGGACTGTGATGTCATCGTGGTTCAAGAGCAAGACCATTCTCTTTGTGACGTCATCTCCGTGTGACTGCGGGTGTCGGGAGAACCGGCGGCCGACACCAAAGCCGGTGGAAGGAGATGTTTGGTTTCGCTCTCTTAATGACATCGAAACAAAGTGCCTCCAGATAAAATGTGGGCGCTGAGAGGTGATGTCACAGGAACAGGCCTGTGATGTCGTTACAAAGCGCTTCTCCTTTTGTATCATTTTGTTAACCTTCATATTGAAGGTGGTGATTTTCCTTTTTATTAAAAAAAACAAAAAGTATATGAAACCGAGGGGAATATTACTGCCTGGGTTGGGTGGGTGGGTGGGTGGGTGGGTGGAGTGGAACGGAACGGGGGACAGAAATTGTCTGGGGGGGCAGAATTTGATGCTGCAATTATACCCCCTTCTCCCTTATTTTCTGGAACAGAAAGAGTCAAAGGTTCCACCTCCCAGGGTCTCAGGGATGCCAAATTTAAAGCATTGGGTTCCAGATTCCACAGCAGTTGGGATTTCCGTTCCCACGTCTACCTAGAATCGCAAACTTTCTTTTTGTCTCCCAGCGGGAAGTGTGGCTATTTATCCTCCACAAAATTGTCTTAATCCAGGCATAGGCAAACTCGGCCCTCCAGATGTTTTGGGACTACAATTCCTATCATCCCTAGCTAACAGAACCGGTGGTCAGGGATGATGGGAGTTGTAGTCCCAAAACATATGGAGGGCCGCGATTGCCTATGCCTGGTCTAGACCTCTTTTGGCAGCTAAGACGGGCTGGCAAGGCATTAAAAGCCCTTCGCAGTCTGCCCAGGTTATGGGGCTGGATCCGCTCCTCAACCCTCGTTATGATCGTCAGAAAGAGAAAAGTCTCATCCCAAGCCACCCCATGGAAGCGACACATTATTAATTCTGGATTGGGGCGTTGGGAGTCCACAGACTGGCTAAATCGAACTGCCATATGGAAGGGCAGTCTATCTGAATATCTGCTGGAACCTAGGAAGAGCCTGCCTTTCACAGTGGCCAAGCAGAGTTATATAGGGATTTTTGTTGTTGATTCGTTTAGTGGTGTCCGCCTCTTTGTGACCCCCTGGACCAGAGCACGCCTGGCACTCCTGTCTTCCACTGCCTCCCGCAGTTGGGTCAAACTCATGCTGGTCCCTTCAAGAACACTGTCCCACCATCTCGTCCTCTGTCGTCCCCTTCTCCTTGCGCCCTCCATCTTTCCCAACATCAGGGTCTTTCCCAGGGAGTCTTCTCTTCTCCTGAGGAGGCCAAAGTCTTGGAGCCTCAGCTTCAGGATCTGTCCTTCCAGTGAGCACTCAGGGCTGATTTCCTTCAGAATGGAGAGGTTGGATCTTCTTGCAGTCCATGGGACTCTCAAGAGTCTCCTCCAGCACCAGAATTCAAAAGCATCCATTCTTCGGCGATCAGCCTTCTTGATGGTCCAGCTCTCACTTCCATACATCACTACTGGGAAAACCAGAGCTTTAACTATACGGACCTTTGTTGGCAAGGTGATGTCTCTACTTTTTAAGATGCTGTCTAGGTTTGTCATTGCTTTTCTCCCAAGAAGCAGACATCTTTTAATTTCGTGGCTGCTGTCACCATCTGCAGTGATCATGGAGCCCAAGGAAGTAAAATCTCTCACTCACTCATATAGAGATATATATACTTATTTGATTTCTATACTGCCCTTCTCCCAGGCACCACAGTATGGTGTATAATCTGAAAACACAAAAATAATACATAAGGAAATCCCACAAGCGGAATCCGAGTGCGAGAGTGACCGTCTCCCGTCCTGCGGTTTCTGGCAGTTGTTACCCTGAAGCATTGCTACCTCTGACCATGGAGCCATCGCTAGGCCTCTTCTTTTCTGTGGATTTGTCTAGACCTCTTCTAAAGCCATCTAGGCCAGTGGCCGTCGCTGCCTCCTGTATCAGGGAGTTCCATAGGTTAACTGCACCCAGCGTAGCTACGTTTGGGGAGCTAGCGGGAGAGAGGGCTGTTGCCTTCAGGAACGGCTCGTGGGCTTTCCAGGGACAGCGGTTGCTGTGCCAGATGAGGCCCGTTTGGTCAAATCCTGCTTAACTTTCTGACCGTAAGAGCCGTTCGACGGTGGAATAGTCTCGGGGAGGTTTGTGGGCTCTCCTTCCTCGGAGGTTTTTAAGCAGATGGCCATCTGTCATGGATGCAATAATAATAATAATAATAATAATAATAATAATAATAATAATAATAATAATTTATTTATACTCCGCCCATCTGGCTGAGTTTCCCCAAACACTCTGGGTGGCTCCCAATCAAGTGTTAAAAACAGTACAGCGTTAAATATTAAAAACTTCCCTTAAGATGTCTTCTGAATGTTAGGTAGTTGTTTATCTCTTTGACATCTGATGGGCGGGTGTTCCACAGGGCGGGCGCCACCACCGAGAAGGCCCTCTGTCTGGTTCCCTGTAGCCTCACTTCTCGCAATGAGGGAACTGCCA
This sequence comes from Podarcis gaigeae, assembly GCF_964106915.1. NCBI lineage: Eukaryota > Metazoa > Chordata > Lepidosauria > Squamata > Lacertidae > Podarcis > Podarcis gaigeae. The sequence continues at coordinate 2,761,371 of NC_139689.1, forward strand.
GGAGGCCCTCGGAGCTGGACCTCAGTGTCCGGGATGAACGATGGAGGTGGAGATGCTATTTCAGGTATACATGACAGAGGCCATTTAGGACTTTCAAGGACAGCACCAACACTTTGAATTGTGCTCAGAAACGTACTGGGAGCCAATGCAGATCTCTCAGAACCAGTGTTATGTGGTCTCGGCAGCCGCTCCCAGTCCCCAGTCTAGCTGCCGCATTCTGGATTAGTTGCGGTTTCCGGGTCACCTTCAAAGGTAGCCCCACGTAGAGCGCATGGCAGTAGTCCAAGCAGGAGATAACCAGAGCATGCACCACTCTGGCGAGACAGTCTGCAGGCAGGGAGGGTCTTAGCCTAGTAGTTGAGATTGCGGCCTTGCGCGGGGTTGGTCTAGATGACCCTCAGGGACCCCTCCACGATTTTTGGAACTCTCCATCCAAGCTGGACCCAGAGTTCCTGGATCCTTTGCACCACTCCGGAGCGGGAGAGAAAGTAAAGGAAGAGGGAGATTGTTCCCCACCCAAAATAGCAGGAAGCATGGAAGGAAACTGACTGGGCAGAAATCCATTGAGAAGACTCCTTTTTTTCCAGGGAAGGGAAGCCACAGGTCAGATTCCTTGTGCAGAGACACAATGGGGAAGAGGAAGGGGGTTAATGGCTCTCGATTTATCGGCGTTCCGCGGGCCAAGCCCATGTTGATCCCATGCAGCTGGCTCCCATTCGGAGGACCTAAAGTGCTTTTTTGGGGGGGGGACTGGTGTGTGTGTGTGTGTGTTTGTGTGTGTCCCGGAAGCCCAACCCAAGAGGGAGGCAGATCTGAAATGTGGCAGAGGCGTGAGGCTCGTGTAAATTCGGGAACTCCCGACTCCAAAGGCGGCCACATTCCTTCTGGAAGATTCAGTCCAGAGGGACCCTTTACAAATAATATTGGAAGGTTTTAGCGTCCAGTTGGCCTATGCCTGCAGCCCAACCCAGTTTAAGCCAGAATGTGCATTCTGCAGATGGTTTTGAAAACCTTGCACCTCGGTTTTCTGTCTTTTTTTTGCTCAGATTGGTAGCACCGGTTACCAGCAGCTTCACAAAACTGCAGTTCCCAGAAGTCTCTTAAATGGGGGGTGAGGAGCAATAACAATGAGACTTTAAGGCAGGGGCCAGCAAATTTGTTCAGCAGGGGGCCGCTCCACTGTCCCTCAGACCTTGGGGGGGGGGCGGATATTTTTTTTGGGGGGGATGAACGAATTCCTATGCCCCACAAATAACCCAGAGATGCATTTTAAATAAAAGGACACATTCTACTCATGTAAAAAACACGATTTAGAAGGCGATTGGGCCAAATTTGGCCCCCGGGCCTTTGTTGGCCTACCCACGCTTTAAGGCAGTGATCCGCTATCCGGTTACCCTAGATGCAAACCCCACTGAACTTAAGCATTTGCTTCCGAGTAATTTCAGGGACGCAGGTGGCGCTGTGGTCTAAACCACTGAGCCTAGGACTTGCCAATCAGAAGGTCGGCTGTTCGAATCCCCGCGACGGGGTGAGCTCCCGTTGCTCAGTCCCTGCTCCTGCCAACCTAGCAGTTTGAAAGCACATTGAAGTGCAAGTAGATAAATAGGTCCCGCTCCAGCGGGAAGGTAAACGGCGTTTCCGTGCGCTGCTCTGGTTCGCCAGAAGCGGCTTAGTCCTGCTGGCCACATGACCCGGAAGCTGTACGCCGACTCCCTCGGCCAATAAAGCGAGATGAGCGCCGCAACCCCAGAGTTGGCAACGACCGGACCTAATGGTCAGGGGTCCCTTTACCTAATTTCAGTCAGTAGAGCACAAGAATCTCAGGGTTGTGTATTCAAGCTCCACATTGGGTGAGATTTCTGCATTTCAGCGGGTTGGGCTGGATGACCTCGGGGTCCCTACCACATGTCTACGATTTGCCGGCGTCTAGGACAACACAGCCAAGCGCTTTCCGCTTATAATTTAATTCTAATCCTTACAATAACTTGCAAATCAGGGGCAGGGGCCGTGTCTGGCTCTGCAGATGTTGTGGATTCATGGTATCCTAGAATTGTGGCATTGGAAGAGAGCAAATTGGCATTTAGTCCAATCTCCCGCAGTGCAGGAATGAGAGCTATCGGTCGCATTTCTGTTATGCTTTCCCTTCAAATTAATCCCTAAGTGGAACTTCCTGGGATCATCCAGTTGGCTCTGGCAATTATGACTATATTACAGTGGTGCCTCGCAAGACGAAATTGATTCGTTCCACGAGTTGTTTCGTCTTGCGATTTTTTCGTCTTGCGGAGCGCGGATTCCCTGGGTATTAACGGTTGTAAGAAAAAGGAAACAAACTCGCAAGACGTTTCCGTCTTGCGAAGCAAGCCCATAGGGAAAATCGTCTTGCAAAGCAACTCAAAAAACGAAAAACCCTTTCGTCTTGTGCGTTTTTCGTCTTACGAGGCATTCGTCTTGCGAGGTACCACTGTATTGCATGGCTCATTTTGCAAAGACTCCCGGTTCTTCCCAAAGGCCCACGCAGAATGCAGCTGCCACAAAAACTCGTCCACCCAGTGCAAATTCCTCCTGGGTTCGATATGGTGCCCCTTGCTGAGTAGAAGTGTCCGCGTTGCACACAGGGCTCCTTTCACACATGCAGTTTGGGGTAACCTTCAGACTCCTTTCTGAAGCTTTTTTCAAAGAGGCGCCTGGGGAGAGACGTTTTGCTGTTGTTTTTCCCCCTCTCTACTGTCCTAGGAAAAACAAACACAAACCCAGGTCGAGAGAAGCGAGGCCACAGGTTTTGCAGAGGAACAGCGACCCCGTGTGGCTTTGCTGAGCAGTGCCGCCCCTGGAAATCTGTGAACCTTTGTGGAAAGTAAAGGTCAAAGGACCCCTGACCATTAGGTCCAGTCGTGGCCAACTCTGGGGTTGCGGCGCTCATCTCGCTTTACTGGTCAAGGGAGCAGGCGTACAGCTTCCGGGTCACGTGGCCAGCAGGACTAAGCCGCTTCTGGCGAACCAGAGCAGCGCATGGAAACACCGTTTACCTTCCCACTGGAGTGGTACCTATTTATCTACTTGCACTTTGAGGTGCTTTCGAACTGCTAGGTTGGCAGGAGCAGGGACTGAGCAACAGGAGCTCACCCCGTCGCAGGGATTCGAACCGCCGACCTTCTGATCGGCAAATCCTAAGCTCTGTGGTTAAACCCACAGCGCCACCTGCGTCCTGTGTGGAAAGTGCTTGCCGTTAATACATGTTTGCTGGAGACCTTAACTCAGGGGTCAGCAAGCTGTTTCAGCAGGGGGCCGGTCCACTATCCCTCAGACCTTGTGGGGGGCCGAATGAACTAATTCCTATGCCCCACAAATAACCCAGAGGTGCATTTTAAATAAAAGGACACATTCTACGACCGTCTGCGGGCCGGATTGAGAAGGCGATTGGGCCGGATCCGGCCCCTGGGCCTTAGTTTGCCTACCCATGCCTTAACCTATCATGCCATGGCTTAATTTGCAGTCAGGGCTCTCAGGCCTCAGACCTGGAAACCTGTTTCTCACGCCAGCCTCCCGTCTCTGAAACACTACTTCCAAGGCTGTGTGTACGTACAGTGGTGCCCCGCAAGACGAACGCCTCGCAAGACGGAAAACCCGCTAGACGAAAGGGTTTTCCATTTTTGGAGGCGCTTCGCTAAACGAATTTCTCTATGGGGTTGCTTCGCAAGACGAAAAAATCTTGTGAGTTCCCGCATTCCCCCCCCCCGCTTTTTCCCGCCCTTTCCCTAAGCGCTAAGCCGCTTATCAGCTGTTCCGCTGATAAGCCGCTTCTCAGCTGATCGCTAAAAGCCGCTAGACCGCTAATAGCGCTAATCCGCTAAGCTGTCAATGGGCTTGCTTCGCAAGACGAAAAAACCGCTAGAAGAAGAGAATCGCGGAACGGATTAATTTCGTCTTGCGAGGCACCACTGTATTCTCACCCCTTGCAGGCCAGATGGGAAACCCATAAGCAGGATTGGGGCACAAGAGCCACTCTTGCGATTTTCAGCAGAGCGTAGCCAACATGGCTCGCGGCCCTCGATAGTCCTCTCCTGCTCCTGGTTTGCCCCATCCTCTTTTAAAGCCATTCAAGATGAAAGCCATCACTGATTCCTGTGGCAGGGAGTTCCACAGGTGAACTGAAGAAGGACTTTCTGCTACCTGCCCTGAAAGTGAGCGCTGACGGGGCTGCCTTGCAAAAAAACATTTGTTAGCTCTGCCTCCTGATCCCAGAGCTGCCTTGGCTCACCAAGCGACAAGGACAACGTGCTCCTTACACGCAGAGAGGCGTCCTTTTCCACTACCTAAATCGAAAATTTGGGAGCCGACCTTTGACGGCGCGACGTTCCAGAAACCCGGATGAATTTTGCAGCGAGGTTGGGTGGGGTGGGGGAGTCAAACAGAAACAATTTTATTTTTGCAAAAATTTAAGACAGGTTCCAATCGGTTACAAATGGTCCACACGTTGAGACGCTTGGCGTTTGGAGTAAGTCCGTGGGGGTCAGGGTAGTGGAGGGGCTTTTGTCTTTTTTGGTCTGAAGCGGAGCAGATAGCCGGGAGGGGCAGGCGCGGTGATTTATTTGCAAGCACCCAGAGGGCACTTTTGTCTGTGCAGAGTCCTTCGGCCCCTGGGGGGCTTCGTCAGAGGGGTGGCGACTGCAAGAGAAGAGGCAGAATGAGGACATCAGAAGAGGCTTGCTGGGTCAAGGCAATTGTGGCCCATCTTGGCCAAAATCCTGGGTCTCTTTTTTATTTTTGTATTGATACAGCAAGAAAAAAGTGAAAACACAAATACTCAATTACACACAGGGATAACTATAGACACGGAATTTTCTTAACAAACAATAAAACATAAATTGGTCTTCAGACTAAAGACCCAACCTCCCGTCTATTCCATATTTCGATTTCATATTATTGCCAATACAGTGGTACCTCGGGTTACGTTATGCTTCAGGTTACATACGCTTCAGGTTACAGACTCCGCTAACCCAGAAATAGTGCTTCAGGTTAAGAACTTTGCTTCAGGATAAGAACAGAAATCATGCTCCGGTGGTGCGGCAGCAGCAGGAGGCCCCATTAGCTAAAGTGGTGCTTCAGGTTAAGAACAGTTTCAGGTTAAGTACGGACCTCCAGAACGAATTAAGTACTTAACCCGAGGTACCATTGTACACACTTTTATTGTAATTAAACCTTTTCTTAATATATCTTAATTCTTATATCTGTCTTGCAACTATTACTGAAGTTCCTCGATTGCTGCAACAGAGTTTGAACTACTATATTTATATTTCAGATATTCTCTGAAAACCTCCTGTTTTGAAGCAAATTCCTGGTTTGGTTTATTCTTTATTTTTTCCGATAGACCGCCAAATTCGGCATATTCTGTCAGCTTTTGGATCCTGGTTCTCGCAGTGCCCAACCAGGTGGCCCAAAACCAAACCCGCAAGCGGGATCCGAGTGCGAGAGCAGATCTTCCCCTACTCCCTGATTTCCACCAATTGGTATTCAGAAGCATTACGTCATGGTTAGTAGCCATCAATAGCCCCCTCTGTAAATGTACCCATTGCTCTGCCTCTGACCATGAAGGCATGGCTAGTAGCCAACTGCAACCCTTTCCTTCAAGAATTTGCCCAATCCTCTTTTAAAGCCACTGTGGGAGGGAGTTCCGCAGTTTAACGGCAGGTCTGCTGCTTCTGGCCCTGGAAAGAGCATATAGCAACTATTGATGATGATGATGATGATGATGATGATGATAATCATTTATTATTTATATCCCGCCCACTCTGGGAGGCTTCTAACAGAATACTAAAATGCAATAACCTATTAAACATTAAAAGCTTCCCTGAACAGGGCTGCCTTCAGATGTCTTCTAAAAGTCTGGTAGTTGTTCTTCTCTTTGACATCTGGTGGGAGGGCGTTCCACAGGGCGGGCGCCACTACCAAGAAGGCCCTCTGCCTGCTTCCCTGTAACTTGGCTTCTCGCAGGGAGGGAACCGCCAGAAGGCCCTCGGAGCTGGACCCAGGTGTTCGGGCAGAACGATGGGGGTGGAGACGCTCCTTCAGGTCTACTGGACCGAGGCCATTTAGGGCTTTAAAGGTCAGCACCCACACTTTGAATTGTGCTTGGAAACATACTGTCTAGGTCTTTCAGGACCAGTGTTATTTAGTCTCGACAACCGCTCCCAGTCACCAGTCTGGCTGCCGCATTCTGAATAGCCTCCTCCTCAATGGATTTGTCGAATTTTTACGAACTACCCAACGTGGTGGCGCTCAGTACAGCTTGCGGGAGCGAATCCTATTTTTTAAATCACATGCCTGATCCAACAGGGCTCTTCTCAGACTACTCTGTTTCCTGCTCTTTAACCAGCAACTGGTTTTGTAATAGTAGTAGTAGTAGTAATAATAATAATAATAATAATAATAATAATAATAATAATAATAATATATATTTATACCCCGCCCTCCCCGGCCAGAGCCGGGCTCAGGGCAGCTAACACCGGTAAAATTACATTAAAAACATAATAGGCGGGAAAAGGGAAAGGAAAAAAACCAATTTAAAATACTGGGTTAAGGCCAGGCGGAACAGCTCTGTCTTGCAGGCCTTGTGGAAAGATGTCAAGTCCCACAGTAAGAGGACCTCTCCTCTTATTTCCTGACAGCTAAATCTGCGCGGGAATCTTTGGTGTTTCGGAAGGCCAAAGGTCTACTCAGAGAATTTCTGAAACGATCCAGAGTTGGGGGGTGAGGTGGCCAAGTTTGCCAAGGATCCCAAACCATTCAGGGCCGCTGAATTGAAAAAGGGATTGCGAAGATTTCAAATTTAGGCTTGTGGGGTCTGAACTGGAGGTGGACCAAGAACGAGACCTTGGGAGTCCTAGTGAAAAGCTCTTTTAAGATGTCAATCCAGTGTGCAGCAGCTGTGAAAAATGTGAATTCTATGCTAGGGATCATTAGGAAAGGAGCTGAAAACAGCTGCCGCCATAATTTTTTGCCTTACCAAAACTGACATACATCTGCAAAGTTCTGTCCACCTATGATCCTCCTTTGGAGACTTGAGCCTGCGTCCCCAAACCCTCAGCCCCGTTCCTTTTCCCCGGCAAGTTCCCATTGACAAACCCTCGTATCTACGGGACCACCTCTCCTGGTCTGCCCTGCAGAGGACCTTAAGGTCCATGAATAATCATAGCTTAAAGGTCCTGGCCCCTAAGGAAGTCAGACTATCCTCCACCAGGACCAGGGCCTTCTCAGTGGTGGCTCCGACCTGGTGGAATGCTCTGTCCCAGGAGACCAGCACCCAGCAGGATTTAACCTCCTTCCGCCTGGCCTTTAATTTGAATTCAGCCTGCTCTTTCATTTCCCTTCCCTCCCCCTCCCCTTTTTATGAAGATCACCCGCTCTGAGACCCCACAGCTAATTCTCCCCTGGCCTCCACGCTGGCCCAAGTAGGACCAATGCAGCCAGCTAGCCCTTATGCTTATTTCCCCTAAATTGATTTTTGAATTTTATTGTTATTCATGTTTTTATACTGTATTTTATGCTGCTTTTATAATTAAGTGTTTTAAATTTGTTGTTAGCCGCCCTGAGCCCGGTTTTTGAACAGGGAAGGGCGGGGTATAAATAAAATTTATTATTATTATTATTATTGAGTCATATTGTTGGATGGGACCCCAAGGGTCATCTAGTCTAACCCCCTGTGTTGCAGCTAAAGGCAAAGATTGACTGCGGATGGGAGATCTGAAGGCAGGAGTGGTCCCAGGTGTGCCACCTGCCACGCACGCATCCTGATGAATCACCTTCCTGAATTGCGACAGTTGTCGAAAAGGAAGTGCATATTTGTAAGTGACATACTGTCACCGTTACTGTGTGACGCGGCAGCTAAAAAAGCCAATGCAATTCTGGGCTGCATCCATAGGAGTATAGCATCTAGATCAAGGGAAGTAATCGTGCCACTGTATTCTGCTCTGGTCAGACCTCACCTGGAGGACTGTGTCCAGTTCAAGAAGGACACGGACAAACTGGAACGTGTCCAGAGGAGGGCAACCAAAATGGTCAAAGGCCTGGAAACGATGCCTTATGAGGAACGGCTAAGGGAGCTGGGCATGTTTAGCCTGGAGAAGAGGAGGTTAAGGGGTGATATGATAGCCATGTTCAAATATATAAAAGGATGTCACATAGAGGAGGGAGGGAGAAAGGTTGTTTTCTGCTGCTCCAGAGAAGCGGACACGGAGCAATGGATCCAAACTACAAGAAAGAAGATTCCACCTAAACATTAGGAAGAACTTCCTGACAGTGAGAGCTGTTTGACAGTGGAATGTGCTGCCAAGGAGTGTGGTGGAGTCTCCTTCTTTGGAGGTCTTTAAGCAGAGGCTTGACAGCCATATGTCAGGAGTGCTCTGATGGTGTTTCCTGCTTGGCAGGGGGTTGGACTCGATGGCCCTTGGGGTCTCTTCCAACTCTAGGATTCTATGATATTCTATGATTCTAATGTAAGGAAGCCACAGCCTCAAACTCTCGAGGCGTTAAAAGGGCATTTGACAAATTTATGGAGGAGGAGGAGGTGTGAAAGGTCTACGGATTGTAGCTAAATTCTACCTCCAAGCCCAGAGGCAGTCTACCTGTAGGTAACAGTTGCCCGAGGGGGGCATGTGGTGGGAAAAGGGTATTTGTCGGCTGTCCAGAGACAAATAAGGGGATGAGGGTGGCGCTGTGGGTTAAACCACAGAGCCTAGGACTTGCCGATCAGAAGGTCGGCGGTTCGAAGCCCCGCGACGGGGAGAGCTCCCGTTGCTCGGTCCCTGCTCCTGCCAACCTAGCAGTTCGAAAGCACCTCAAAGTGCAAGTAGATAAATAGGTACCGCTCCAGCGGGAAGGTAAACGGCGTTTCCGTGCGCTGCTCTGGTTCGCCAGAAGCAGCTTAGTCCTGCTGGCCACATGACCCAGAAGCTGTACGCCGGCTCCCTCGGCCAGTAAAGCGAGATGAGCCCCGCAACCCTAGAGTCGGCCACGACTGGACCTAATGGTCAGGGGTCCCTTTACCTTTACCAGAGACAAATAATTCTGTTTGTCGGCTGTCCAGAGACATGGTGAGCCATAGGATTCTGTTTAAAGCATATTTAATCGCAACAATTCAAACACAACACGTAGGAATAAGCCAATCAAAGTTCATAGGTACAACGTAACAGAGTGGTAGTGAGGACCATCAAGCTGTCTGTTCCAAACAGATATCTAAGGACAGTCTCACGTTAGTTCCAACAGAAGATGTCTCAAAAGCTTCCAAAGTAAAGTCTCAATAGTCTTCCAAAAGTTTCAACGGAAGACGTCTCAAAAACCTCAAAAGGACAGTGTCTCTGGAATGATGCCACTGTTTCGTAATAATCTTCATCAGTCTCCACCACTCTGTTACATTGTACATATGAACTTTCATTGGCTTATTCCCATACAGTGGTACCTCGGGTTACATACGCTTCAGGTTACAGACTCTGCTAACCCAGAAATAGTACCTCGGGTTAAGAACTTTGCTTCAGGATGAGAACAGAAATTGTGCAGCGGCAGCAGGAGGCCCCATTAGCTAAAGTGGTGCTTCAGGTTAAGAACTGTTTCAGGTTAAGAACGGACCTCTGGAACAAATTAAGTTCTTAACCACTGCAATTTGAATGATATCATCATTCTATTATATATTCTCTACTAATTGTTAGCCTACGTGTTGGGCTCGTATTGTTGTGATTGGTTCTTAAAGCATATTTCAAACACATTCCACTCCCCAATGCAAGAATCCTGGGAAGAAGAAGAAGAAGAGTTTGGATTTGATATCCCGCCTTTCACTCCCCTTCAGGATTCTCAAAGCAGTTAACATTCTCCTTTCCCTTCCTCCCCACAACAAACACTCTGTGAGGTGAGTGGGGCTGAGAGACTTCAGAGAAGTGTGACTGGCCCAGAGTCACCCAGCAGCTGCATGTGGAGGAGCGGGGAAGCGAACCCGGTTCCCCAGATTACGAGACTACTGCTCTCAACCATTACACCACGCTGGGAACTGTAGTTTGTTAGGGGTGCTGGGAGTTGTAGCTTGCCAGGGGCAAAGCTACCGATCCCGCGATTATTTGGAGCAGCGGTTCTCAATCTGTGGGTCCCCAGATGTTGTTGGACTACAACTCCCATCAGCCCTAGCTAGCAAGGCCAGAGCTCAGGGATGATGGGAGTTGTCGTCCAACAACATCTGGGGACCCACATGTTGAGAACGCTTGGGCAGGATTCCTGCTTTGCAGTGGGTTGGACTAGATGACCCTCGGCTCCCTTCTCACTCAACAATTCCATGATTCTGTGCCTGGATTCCATGAGCACTTGGAATCGATCCCAAAGGGATCCTTCTGTTCTTCCAATGCTTCCTGGTTGCCCAGAGAAGGCTCAGCAAATCCTGCTGCTTTGAACATGATCAGCGCAGAATAATCATCATCATCATCATCATCATCATCATTTATTTATTTATACCCCGCCCACCTGCCTAGGTCTCCCCAGCCACTCTGGGCAGCTTCCAACAGAACATTAAAATACAATATTAAACATTAAAAGCATCCCTAACCAGGGCTGCCTTCAGATGTCTTCTAAAAGTCTGGTAGTTGTTTTTCTCTTTGACATCTGGTGGACAACCTCATAGGGACTAGTCACTTGAGCAGGCATGTTAACCCCAGTCCAGCACCTGGAGGTGCCGAGAGAGGGGGCTTTTGAGATGCAGACCCTGCCCATTCCCTCGCCCAAACCCCTTTCCTCAGCGACTCCACGCCCAGGCTTACCATTAGCACCCAAGGCCGCTGAGGGTCCCGATCCGGTCCAGCTTGATGCCAAAGCACCCTTGCTGCGCCATCTTCTTGGCTCGCCCCCGGAACTTCTTCTGGGTGCTCACAAAGTCTTTCAGGAAGTGGATAAAGGCGCGCTCCCCTGAGGAGGGGGCTGGGGGGCCAGGGGCATCGTGGAGGGGGTGCTGGCCGCGGAGGATTTGGGAGAGCGGCGGCGGGTGGTCTCCTTCGTTGGCCGACAGCAAGGCAGCCAGGTCTTCCCCAAGTATCTCCAGCAAGGACTGAAGAGGGAAGGAGACAGAGAGGAGAAATTTAGCCCCCCCAAAAAACACTCACCCCATAAGTAGGACCCTGTGCCCCAATCCCAAAATTCTTACCCACCAGCAATTCAATGTGCTATATTATATCGCCGCAAAAAAATTGGTGCATTGGAATGCTTTCGAAGATGTGGGGTCTTCGACAGAGAAGTGGGGTTTGAGTTAGAAGTGGGGTGCTCCTGGGGTCCTCTACTTACCTGGGTTGAGTGGACAGGGGTCTGGGAGGCCAGGGGCAGGAGGAAGAGGAAGAGGGAGGCAGGCAAGACCTTCATCCTTCCCCCCAAAACAAGCCAGCGAGTTTCTCCTTTGGGATGTCGGACGGGTGGGCTGCCTTGACCCCCCAGGGGCGAGCAGAAGGATGACTTGGGAGCGTCTGGCCTGCCTGTCTCCCCGGCTGCAGTTCTTATAGGGGTGCTCAGACCACCCACCCCATCTCCCCGGGCAACAGGGGCCACCCCCTGCTGGCAAGGCCGACGGAGCCAGGGGGGTGTCTTCCTGGGACGGGGACTGGAGGGGGGCTTTTGTCCCCCAGTGAAAGGCATGTGTTGCCCAGGGGACGGGTTACGGGAAGGGGGGGAGGTGGAGAAAGGGCAGGGAGAGGGGGCTGGCTGGCTGGCTGGTGGGAAGGAAGGAAGGAAGGAAGGAAGGAAGGAAGGAAGGAAGGATAGAACATTCTTTATGTATGCTACAACAGCAGCAAGAATACTCATCGCAAAGTATTGGAAGACACAAGATCTACCCACCTTGGAAGAATGGCAGATGAAGGTGATAACATGGGACTGGCAGAAATGACTGGCAGAATCCGAGACCAGGGAAGAGAGACGTCGGAAGAAGATTGGAAGAAATTTAAGGACTATCTTAAGAAACATTGCAAAATTTATGAATGTTAGAATGACGTTGGTTTAGAAATTATGTGGTTTCCAGTGGTAATGGATGAGTAAAAAGAAAAGAAAGGCTAAAAATTAAATGAAAATTAAGGGAAAGGATTTGCTGAAGTAATAAAATAGAAATTGGAATACAGAGAGGGGAGGTATGAGGAAGTCGGGGAAGTAGGTTATAAGAAAATAAGGGATTGAAATTATACTTGTTTTTCTTTTTTGTTTGTTTGTATTATTGTTCTGTTTTGTTTTTATATAATTTTTGAAACTTTAATAAAAATCTTATAAAAAAAAGGAAGGAAGGAAGGAAGGAAGGAAGGAAGGAAGGAAGGAAGGAAGGAAGGAAGGAAAGGCGGCCTGCATGGGTAGAGAAGCAGCAAGGGAGGGAAAGGGTTAGAATCATGGAAGGGTCGAAGGCACCCCAGGGGTCATCCAGCCCAACCCCCCCCCCCCCGTGAGACAGGGTTGTCTGGAAACACAGAAGAGGAAATAAACCTCATAACGGGAAAACACAAGAAATTTATTGGATAGTAACATCAAAATGAATTTAAAATGTATATTAGGACTATTGTCAAACAATATTTGTAAATGAATATAGACTGATAACAGGGACGCGGATGGCGCTGTGGGTTAAACCACAGAGCCTAGGACTTGCCGATCAGAAGGTCGGTGGTTCAACATCAAAAAAACAAAGATCGTGGCCACTGGGCCCATCACCTCCTGGCAAATAGAAGGGGAAGAAATGGAGGCAGTGAGAGATTTTACTTTCTTGGGCTCCATGATCACTGCAGATGGTGACAGCAGTCACGAAATTAAAAGACGCCTGCTTCTTGGGAGAAAAGCGATGACAAACCTAGACAGCATCTTAAAAAGCAGAGACATCACCTTGCCAACAAAGGTCTGTATAGTTAAAGCTCTGGTTTTCCCACTAGTGATGTATGGAAGTGAGAGCTGGACCATCAAGAAGGCTGATCGCCAAAGAATGGATGCTTTTGAATTCTGGTGCTGGAGGAGACTCTTGAGAGTCCCATGGACTGCAAGAAGATCAAACCTCTCCTTTCGGAAGGAAATCAGCCCTGAGTGCTCCCTGGAAGGACAGATCCTGAAGCTGAGGCTCCAAGACTTTGGCCACCTCACGAGAAGAGAAGACTCCCTGGAAAAGACCCTGATGTTGGGAAAGATGGAGGGCACAAGGAGAAGGGGACGACGGAGGATGAGATGGTGGGACAGTGTTCTGGAAGCTACCAGCATGAGTTTGGCCAAACTGCGGGAGGCAGTGGAAGACAGGAGTGCCTGGAGTGCTCTGGTCCAGGGGGTCATGAAGAGGCGGACATGACTAAACAACTAAACAACAACAACAAGGGGTTTGGCCATCCTGTGGGATGGAGTTCCACAGTTCAAAAATGCTCTGGAAGGGCTTTCTTTCATCTGTTCTGAATCTCCCAACAGTTCGGCTTATGAAGGTCTGGAGGTTCTCGCTACATCCCCAAGCAACGGCTTTCTCTCTCCCCCCCACCACAGCCTCTTCCCAACGCCTCCTTCATCCCGTAAGCCCCCCCCCCCCGCGAAATCCACCATCCCAAGGGGAAACCTGGGATTGCCAAGGAAACCTCCTCCTCCTCCTCCCTCTCCCCTCTGCCTCCCAGGGGTCTGAGAAAAGGCCTGGCTGATTCTTCCTGCTCTCCAGGGAGGTTTCCCCAGAGACCGGCAAAAGTCACCCAGGGGCTCTGCCATTCTCCTCCTTCGTGTTATTCTGGGACGTGGGGAGGTGAAGGGAGACAGGGGATCTGGGGAGGGGGTCTTTCCCCTGTAGGGGGCGCAAATTGAGCAGAGGAGCAGGTGGGATTTTTGCAGGATTTTCAGGCAGGCGACAAGCCACAAACGGAAAGGCGGCCACGAATTCCTCCACAGCTGTTCAACCCCTGCAAAGGCCTATGCAGTCAAAGAACGTATTGGGAAAAATTATAGAGAAAGGTTTATTGTTTTGAGCGCATTCGATCGTAAGATAAAATGTATGCAAAGGGACTTGACAGGAAGTCAAAATTGAAGAAAAGATTTTGTAAGATCAAAGGGGGGAAAGTATTTGCTTTCATTGTTATCATTTTGTGTGTGTGTGTCTGTACATATGTGTTTTTGCATGGAATGTGTGTTTTTGGAATTTTGTTTTGCACTGCATTTTGTTTTTGGAATTTTATTTTGCATTGGAATGTGTGTTTTTCCATGGAATGTTTAGGAGGAAATAAGATGGTAAATAACAAATAAACTAAATATTGATGTAATTTTTATTTCTCAATTATATTTAGTGGTAGTATGGTTGCAATGTTTTTTTGTAACATAAAATCATTCAATAACAAACTGTCTGGCCAGAGTGGTGCATGCTCTGGTTATCTCCCACTTGGACTACTGCAATGCGCTCTACATGGGCCTACTTTTGAAGGGGACCCGGAAACTGCAATTAATTCAGAATGCGGCAGCTAGACTGGTGACTGGGACCACATAACACCGGTCCTGAGAGATCTGCATTGGCTCCCAGTACATTTCTGAGCACAATTCAAAGTGTTGGTGCTGACCTTGAAAGCCCTAAACGGCCTCAAAGGCCCAGTAGACATGAAGGAGCGTCTCCATCCCCATCGTTCACTGAGATCCAGCTTTGATGGCCTTCTGCCGGTTCCCTCATTGCGAGAACTGAGGTTACAGGGAACCAGACAGAGGGCCTTTTCGGTGGTGGCACCCACCCTGTGGAACGCCCTCACATCAGATGTGAAGGAAATAAGCAGCTATCTTCTCTTTAAAAGACATCTGAAGGCAGCCCTGCTTAGGGAAGTTTATAATATTTAATGCTGTATTGTTTTTAATACTTGATTGGGAGCCACCCAGAGTGGCTGGGGAAACTCAGCCAGATGGGCGGGGTATAAATAATTTGTTGTTGTTGTTGTTATTTATCAATTCCTCCATCCAAGTTTGTTTATAAAGCTGTTGAACAGCAACAGGCCCGGGACAGGATCCTGCAGCACCAAATCTGCCTCTTTTTACGAGGATGGCAAGCATGTTCTAGGTTCAGGCATTCAACCAGCTACAGGTAGACCTGGGTGCTTGCAAATTTGAATGCCTCAACCTTTCTCCTCTGAAGGAGAGAGTGGAGGCTGCGAAGAAGGCAGCTGTGGGGTTTTCAATTAGCCAGGGAAGTGGAGGTTTTTCCGTAGGGTCGCGGCAGGAGCCCGCACACCCGGGACGTCGCTGGGGAGAATGGCACTCCTCCCCTACCATTGTGCCTCTTAATTAATGGCCCCGCATCAGCCAGGATTAAGCGGCTCAGGCAGCTAATTAAAAAGGGAGGCTTAATGCTTGTTAAGGTGCGTCGAGGGCTTGCCTTGGACGCGGTGCTTTGTCCGGCCATCATGCGCAAGAGCAGAGGCAGGGCCCACATTGCCACCCCTCAGCCCCTCGAAAGAGGGGGCCGCCCCACTTCAGGATCGGGGCTTAGCTGAGCAGATGGGCATTCCTGAGGGAGACGAGATGGGTGCCCCAGCAACGGGTGTCACACAAGGGACAGACATGGGCCCAGCCAGTGCCACTGCCCTTGCCAAAGGCCTCCTACACCCCATGTAAAGGTAAAGGGACCCCTGACCATTAGGTCCAATCGTGACCGATTCTGGGGTTGTGGCGCTCATCTCGCTTTACTGGCTATGGGAGCCGGCATACAGCTTCCGGGTCATGTGGCCAGCATGACTAAGCCGCTTCTGGCGAACCAGAGCAGTGCACGGAAACGCTGTTTATCTTCCCGCCAGAGTGGTACCTATTTATCTACTTGCACTTTGACGTGCTTTCGAACTGCTAGGTTGGCAGGAGCTGGGACTGAGCAACGGGAGCTCACCCAGTCGTGGGGATTCGAACCGCCGACTTTCTGATCGGCAATTCCCAGGCTCTGTGGTTTAACCCACAGCGCCACCCGCATCCCATGCACCCAGAGAGAATTCTGTGGGTGCAGCTTCTTCGCGTGCCCCCCCCAGCCTCTCGCTGCCCCACATGCTCTCACACATTTCACCAACGGTTCTGCGGGAGAAGACCCACGGAATGGAAGAACTGTGGGGTTGGAGGGGACCCCCTACAAAGGAGGAATCATAGCTGAATAATTGGCCACCCCAACCTCTATTTGAAAACCTCTGAAATAAAAAAAATAAGGTCTTTTATATATAATAGATGTTCATAAATGTACCAACCAAGCACGTACATAGATATGTGGACCACATGTCTGGAGCAGCACAGGAAGACCGCCCTGAAACTATTTTGACTCCCAAACTGACCAAATGTTTTCTCTGCAAGGAGGGAGGGGGTGAGGGAACCTTCCCATTGTCTCAGGAATGGGGAAATCGCCATCTCAAAGGAATGGCCAGAAAACCAGGAAAGGCAATCAGGTAAGGCATAACCTGGCAGACAGGGTAAAAACAAGGCACTCGGATTTCTGTTGTAGACCGCCTTTTCTGTGATGTAGGTATGATGTTTGTGGGGGGTGGTCTTGGGCTACACCCCTTCTGTGATGTGTGCATGATGTCTGGAGGGGTGGTCTTGAGCTCCAGGGCAGGGAATTTAAAATGTCTATATAAGGGCAGGCACACCTTGGTTCAGGGTCCTCCTCCTTTCCTGCGTGTGAAGGGGGGACCCTGTTGCAAGAGTTCAATAAAGATCAGGCTTACGAGCTGCTTTGCTTCTCAATCTTCTCTGGTTGGCCTCTGTTCTTTTCTCCTACTGATGGGGAACCTACAAAGGACTCTAGAAGGGCTTTTGTGTCCTCCAGAAGGGAAGAAGGGCAGATTTTCGTTTACAACACCTCCGACGAAGGAGAGGACGCCACCTTCTGAGATCATGGAATTGCAGAGTTGGAAGAGACCCTCCAAAGGTCATCCAGTCCAACCCCCTGAAATGCAGGAATTGCAGTTGAAGAATCCTCTGACTGATGGCCACCCAACCTCTATTTAAAAGAGAGTCCACCATGTTCCCTGCGGAGGAAGTCCCCAGCTCCCCAAGGCTTTACGACCCATCAGCTACCCTCCATTCAGCCGGCTGGTCAAAGCTGTTCCCAGGGTGTGGCCAAGCCTGTGGCCCTGACCTCGTCTAGTGGCAGCCAGTTCCATAGGTGAATTTCACAGATTAATATCCCAAGCGGGGCTTGGGGGGTGGGCTTGCATGGAAGGGGCTTGGGAACGAGGCCCCTGGGTCCTTTGGGATTTCAACCACTTTCCAGTCACACCGGGGGGGGTGGAGAGGGGGGGAGAGACAAAGAAAAGGCTGCGCATGACGTAGTCTGCACCAGAAGGGTGTCTCGAGGACACAACTCATCCCCCTGCCTCCAGCCCCAGCTCTCTGTGGCCGCTTGAAGGCTAAAAATAAATACTTTAACCCCCACATCTTCACAACCTCTGTGGCGGTGAATGGGGATCCTTGCTGAAGGGGGCAGCAGGGTGCATTCCTGGCCAAAACCTGGATGGTTCCCCTGCCAACCAAGGTATTCAGGCTTCACTGGGTTGGCGTCATAGGAGGCTTCTGCCTAAATGGGAGTTTGGGGGTGAAAGGCCTCATTGATCCCATCGCTCTGTCCCCTGTCCCCATTTTTCTTCCCTTCCTGCCTGATGGAGAACAGAGAAGTCTGGGTTCGTGGGACCCACCGAGGGGGGAAAGCAACCTCCATCACTCCCACAGGCTTGTTGTTAATATTTGGACATGAGGGCCTGGTGTCACGTAACCCCATGCCGCACTGTGGCCGGCTGTGGCCGCACGGTTGCGCACAGCGATATCGTTCCCTGTTTGTGGAAGGCGATGAGGTGGCAGACGTAATAATAATAATAATAATAATAATAATAATAATAATAATAATTCATTATTTGTACCCCGCCCATCTGGCTGGGTTTCCCCAGCCACTCTGGGTGGCTTCCAACAAAGATACAGTGGTACCTCGGGTTACATACACTTCAGGTTACATATGCTTCCAGGTTACAGACTCCACTAACCCAGAAATAGTGCTTCAGGTTAAGAACTTTGCTTCAGGATGAGAACAGAAATCGTGCTCCAGCGGTGCGGCAGCAGCAGGAGGCCCCATTAGCTAAATTGGTGCTTCAGATTAAGAACAGTTTCAGGTTAAGAACGGACCTCCGGAACGAATTAAGGACTTAGCCTGAGGTACCACTGTACTTTAAAATGCAACACATTAAAAACTTTCCTGAACAGGGCTGCCTTCAGATGTCTTCTAAATGTCAGGTAGTTGTTTATCTCTTTGACATCTGGTGGGAGGGAGTTCCACAGGACGGGTGCCACCACTGAGAAGGCCCTCTGCCTGGTTCCTTGTAGCTTTGCTTCTCGCAATGAGGGAACCGCCAGAAGGCCCTCGGAGCTGGATCTCAGCATCCGGGCAGAACGATGGGGGTGGAGACGCTCCTTCCGGTCTACTGGGCCTTTGAGGCTGTTTAGGGCTTTCAAGGTCAACACCAAGACTTTGAATTGTGCTCGGAAATGTCCTGGGAGCCAATGTAGGTCTTTCAGGACTGGTGTTATGTGGTCCTGGTCACCAGTTTAGCTGCCACATTCTGGATTAGTTGTAGATTAGTTGTAGTCACCTTCAAAGGTAGGCCCACGTATGTGGGCTCAGCAAAAGCAGAAGCAAACTTCCAAATTTCTTCAAAAAACAAAATCGCAAATATAATAGAAGAATATAATCTTAGTTGGAAGGGACCACAGGGGGTCATCTAGCCCTGAAATGCAGGAATCTCAGCAAAAGCAGCCATGACAGATGGCCGTCAAACCTCTGTCTAAATACTTCCAAGGAAGGAGAAACCACTCCCTCCTATGGTAGTCTAGATCAGGGCCTTCTCGGTAGTGGCACCTGCCCTGTGGAACGCCCTCCCATCAGATGTCAAAGCGATAAACATCTACCTGACATTCAGAAGACATCTGAAGGCAGCCCTGTTCAGGGAAGTTTTTAATATGTGACATTTCAGTGTATCTTTTATCTTTGTTGGAAGCCGCCCAGAGTGGCTGGGGAAACCCAACCAGATGGGCGGGGTACAAATAATAAATTATTATTATTATTATTATTATTATTAAGATACTTCTTCCTGACGTTCAGTTGGAATTTCCTTCCTTGTCATTTGAATCTGTTGGTTTGTCTGCTGGCCCCAAAATGGGAAACACAAGATATACCAACCATTACGGCGTGGCAGATGAAGATGACAGATTTTGCGGAACTTGCCAAATTGACAGCAAGGATCCGGAACCAAGAGGACCAGAGATACCAGAATAACTGGAGTAAGTTTACTGAGTATTTAAAGGGGAACTGCAAAAGTTTTAAAGACACTAGCAGGACTGGAATAATATCTTCAATGTAAAATAGTAGAGTTATAAGAATAAAATACGCGATAAGAATATGATAGATATACCAACTGAAGGGAGGGAGGGAAGTCAGGACTCGGCAGAGTCAAAGGGGATATACCGTGATTGTTGGGAAAAGATTATTTAAAGAAAACAATAAAAAATTATATGGGGGGGGGGGAGAATTTGTTGGTTCAGGTTCTAGCCTCCAGAGCAAGAGAAAACAAGCTTGCTCCATCTCCCAGGGGACAGCCCTTTAGATATTTGAAGATGCCCATCGTATCTCCTCTCAGTTTCCTCTTTTCCAGGCGAAACATACGCAGCTCCTTCAACCGCTCCTCATAATGGCTGCCCTCCTCTGCACATGTTCCAGCTTGTCAATCTCCTTCTTAAACTGGGGTGCCCAGAACAGGACACAGGACTCCAGGTGGAGTTTGTCCAAGGCAGAATACAGTGGGACTATCACTGGGTCTGGACTCTACGCTTCTGTGGATCCAGCCCAGAATTGCATTCGCCTTTTTTGCTGCTGCATCACCACTGTGGATTCATGTTCAGCTTGTGGTCCACTAGAGTCTTTTCACATGTACTACAAGTAAGCCATGTGTCCCCCATCTTATATTTGTGTAGCTTGTTCTTCCTGCCTAAGTTTAGAACCTTACATTTGTCCCTATCGAAATTCATTTTGTTAGCTTGGGCCCAGTTCTTCCATTTGTTGAGGTCATCTTGAATCTTGATTCTGTATTCGGTAGCATTGGCTACCCCTCCCAGTTTGGTGTAATCTGCAAATTTGACGATTCAGTACCTTCATCCAAGGTTTTTATAAAGATGTTGAACAACAACCAGCCCAGGAGAGAATCCCAAAGCTCTCTACTTGTTACTTTTTTCAGAATGACGAGGAATCATCAGTGAGCACTCTTTGGGTTTGGTTACTTAAAGATAAAGGTAAAGGACCATTAAATCCAGTCATGACCAACTCTGGGGTTGCGGCGCTCATCTCGCTTTATTGGCCGAGGGAGCAGGCGTACAGCTTCCGGGTCACGTGGCCAGCAGGACTAAGCCGCTTCTGGCGAACCAGAGCAGCGCATGGAAACGCCGTTTACCTTCCCGCTGGAGTGGTACCTATTTATCTACTTGCACTTTGAGGTGCTTTCAAACTGCTAGGTGGGCAGGAGCTGGGACCGAGCAACAGGAGCTCACCCCGTCGCGGGGATTCGAACCACCGACCTTCTGATTGGCAAGTCCTAGGCTCTGTGGTTTAAGCCACAGCGCCACCTGTGTCCCATGGTTACTTAATCAGCTACAAATCCTAGTTACTTTTACGTCATCCAGCCCACATTTTACCAGGAACATCACGGGGGACTTAGTCAAAAGCCTTACTGAAATCGAGATTTCCCTGATCCACCAAGCTTGTAACTTCATCAGAAAAAGAAATGAGATTTGCCTGGCATGACTTGTTTTTGAGAAACCCATCCTGGGTCTTAGTAATCACAGCATCCTTTTCTAAGTGCTCATAGACTGACTGCTGAATTAACTTTTCTAAGACCTTTCCTGGTATTGATGTCAAGCTCCCCAGTCAGCAGTTACCTGGGTTTTCTTTCTTCTCCTTTTTGAAGATTGGGACGACCCTCCAGTCTGCAGGGACCTTCCCTGCTCTTCAAGAATTCTCAAAGATTATAGACAGAGACTCTGATATTACACCTGCAAGTTACTTTAGTACCCTTGGGAGCAGATCATCAAGCCCTGGAGATTTGAATTCATTAAATGTTCCTTTCATGAGAGCCAGTGTGGTGTAGTGGTTAAGAGCGATAGACTCGTAATCTGGTGAACCGGGTTCGCTTCCCTGCTCCTCCACATGCAGCTGCTGGGTGACCTTGGGCCAGTCACGCTTCTCTGAAGTCTCTCAGCCCCACTCACCTCACAGAGTGCTTGTTGGGGGGGAAGAAGAGAAAGGAGAATGCACTACAGTGGTACCTCGGGTTAAGAACTTAATTCGTTCCGGAGGTCCGTTCTTAACCTGAAACTGTTCTTAACCTGAGGTACAACTTTAGCTAATGGGGCCTCCCACTGCTGCCGCAGCACGATTTCTGTTCTCATCCTGAAGCAAAGTTCTTAACCCAAGGTACTATTTCTGGGTTAGCGGAGTCTGTAACCAGAAGCGTCTGTAACCCGAGGTACCACTGTACTCTGGTATCGCCAGAAGCGGCTTAGTCATGCTGGCCACGTGACCCGGGAAAAATGTCTGTGGACAAACGTCAGCTTCCTCGGCCAGTAAAGTGAGATGAGCGCTGCAACCCCAGAGTCGTTCGCGACTGGACTTAACTGTCAGGGGTCCTTTACCTTTGTTGTTGTTTAGTCGTTTAGTCGTGTCTGACTAGGTACCTTTCTTGATCTACATTCTGCATTGTAGCTGAGCTTCTGTTACTGTGGCTCAGATCAACCTCCACGCCTTCTAGAGAGCTTTGACCCTCTTCACTTCCCTCTTCAACTTTGCTTTTGTTGTTGTCGTTTAGTCATGTCCACCTCTTCGTGACCCCCTGGACCAGAGCACACCAGGCACTCCTGTCTTCCACTGCCTCCCGCAGTTTGGTCAAACTCATGCTGGTAGCTTCAAGAACACTGTCCCACCATCTCGTCCTCCGTCGTCCCCTTCTCCTTGTGCCCTCCATCTTTCCCAACATCAGGGTCTTTTCCAGGGAGTCTTCTCTTCTCCTGAGGTGGGCAAAGTCTTGGAGCCTCAGCTTCAGGATCTGTCCTTCCAGTGAGCACTCAGGGCTGATTCCCTTCAGAATGGAGAGGTTGGATCTTCTTGCAGTCCATGGGACTCTCAAGAGTCTCCTCCAGCACCATCATTCAAAAGCATCCATTCTTCGGCGATCAGCCTTCTTTAGGGTCCAGCTCTCACTTCCATACATCACTACTGCCTTTACCTTTATCTATTATTACATGGGGTTAGACAAATTCATGGCAGACAGGGCTATCAATAGCTACAGCCTGTCTCCGCAGTTGGAGGCAGCCATGCTTCTGGACAGCAGCTGCTGGAAACTGCAAGATGGGAGAGTGTAGCTCTTGCATTTGAATCCTGCTTGCAGGTTTTCCCATAATGGGAATCCGGTTGGCCACTGTGAGAATAGGATGCTGGACTAGAGGGGCCGTGGGCCTGATCCACCAGGGTTCTTCTTACGTTCTGACACGTGAACCTATGAAGAGACCTGCTAGATCACACCACAGGCTTATGAACTAGCTCAGCATCCTGTTTCCACAATGACCAACCCGATCTCTATGGCAAGCTCACAGTTTGTGACGGATCTTCTGACGAGCAGCAATGAATCAAGTGCAAAGGACTTCAAAAAAAAGAAGAGGGTGGAAAAGAAAAGAACGGTTGCTTAAAAACCAGAAATCCCGGGGGCAAGGAGGGGGGTGACATGGAATATGCCACATTCTTGCTCATTCTTGCCCTGCCCTGGCACTCTGCCGGGCTCCCTAAAATACCACCTGATTTACGGGCAGCGTTTAGGGGAAAGCCGTAAAGAGTTTTTACAGTAAGAAGGGACAAAAAAAAAAGGCGCAAGCGATCAGCCAAAGAAAAGGTCAAGGGGAGGTTCCTGGGCTCACATGCCAGCTGGTGTGACTCTCTGCCAACCTGCCTCGGAGACCCGGCCTTGGAGAGAGGTGGTAGAATAGGGCACCGGGCTTTGGGGTGTGTCTGGCTCAGATGGAGAGCCCCGTGATCGTGAAGTAAAGACTGCATCCTGTAAAAGGCTGAAGACAGGCAGAACTCCTGGCTCCCATAACCCCTTCTGCATGCCATTCTCCTCCCAGAAATCCCTGCAGTTCTGACCCTTTCTTAGAATCATAGAATCCTAGAGTTGGAAGAGACCCCAAGGGCCATCGAGTCCAACCCCCTGCCAAGCAGGAAACGCCATCAGAGCACTCCTGACATATGGCTGTCAAGCCTCTGCTTAAAGACCTCCAAAGAAGGAGACTCCACCACACTCCTTGGCAGCAAATTCCACTGTCCAACAGCTCTTACTGTCAGGAAGTTCTTCCTAATGTTTAGGTGGAATCTTCTTTCTTGTAGTTTGGATCCATTGCTCCGTGTCCGCTTCTCTGGAGCAGCAGAAAACAACCTTTCTCCCTCCTCTCTGTGACATCCTTTTATATATTTGAACATGGCTATCATATCACCCCTGAACCTCCTCTTCTCCAGGCTAAACATGCCCAGCTCCCTTAGCCGTTCCTCATAAGGCATCGTTTCCAGGCCTTTGACCATTTGGGTTGCCCTCCTCTGGACACGTTCCAGTTTGTCAGTGTCCTTCTTGAACTGTGGTGCCCAGAACTGGACACAGTACTCCAGGTGAGGTCTGACCAGAGCAGAATACAGTGGCACTATTACTTCCCTTGATCTAGATGCTATACTCCTATTGATGCAGCCCAGAATTGCATTGGCTTTTTTAGCTGCCGCGTCACACTGTTGGCTCAGGTCAAGTTTGTGGTCAACCAAGACTCCTAGATCCTTTTCACATGTACTGCTCTCAAGCCAGGTGTCTTCCCTCGTCTGTTGCAGAACGCCCCACTTCCCCTCAGCTCTGAGCCCAGAAATCCCAGCTTCCGATTTCCTCCCTCACTGCAACACCAGGGACAGTGTAGGGCGAATTGAAGAGGTTCTTGACTGGAGGACGTCATAAGTGGCACTTGCTCGTAGGTTTTTTGGGAAAGGCATTGATTCTCCGCATTTCAGCAAGTTGCAGCTGCACTGAGGGCAACAACAAAGCAAGGCCTATAAATACTATGAGCAAAATCCCCACTATGTCTTTTAACTACTTCTTCCAATCTGGGAAAAGTGACAACGGCCATTCCCAGCATCCCTGAGATTTTGGGTCCTGAAATTCCTCAAACTCCTAAAGGGCATGAGAAATGGGATAGAGGGGCAACATCCTTTTTCCACTAGGGAAAATATCTTCTCCAAGATGGGGGCATATATGGAGTGCAGGCATTAACACCCCGTAGTAACACATCCTGTGCCAATTGTTGAGAATAAGCTACAGGTTATACGCGGGTGGCACTGTGGGTTAAACCACAGAGCCTAGGACTTGCCCATCAGAAGGTCAGCGGTTCGAATCCCCGCCACGGGGTGAGCTCCTGTTGCTCGGTCCCTGCTCCTGCCCACCTAGCAGTTCGAAAGCACGTCAAAGTGCAAGTAGATAAATAGGTACTGCTCTGGCAGGAAGGTAAACGGCGTTTCCGTGCGCTGCTCTGGTTTGCCAGAAGCGGCTTAGTCATGCTGGCCACATGACCTGGAAGCTGTACGCCGGCTCCCTCGGCCAGTAAAGCGAGATGAGCAGAGTCGTTCGCGACTGGACTTAACTGTCAGGGGTCCTTTACCTTTGTTGTTGTTGAGTCGTTTAGTGGTGTCCGCCTCTTTGTGACCCCCTGGACCAGAGCACGCCAGGCACGCCTGTCTTCCACTGCCTCCCGCAGTTTGGTCAAACTCACGCTGGTAGCTTCGAGAACACTGTCCCAACATCTCATCCACCATCGTCCCCTTCTCCTTGTGCCCTCCATCTTTCCCAACATCAGGGTCTTTTCCAGGGAGTCTTCTCTGCTCATGAGGAGGCCAAAGTATTGGAGCCTCAGCTTCAGGATCTGTCTTTCCAGTGAGCACTCAGGGCTGATTTCCTTCAGAATGGAGAGGTTGGATCTTCTTGCAGTCCATGGGACTCTCAAGAGTCATGCTGGCCACGTGACCCGGAAGCTGTACGCCGGCTCCCTCGGCCAGTAAAGCGAGATGAGCGCCGCAACCCCAGAGTCGGTCACGACTGGACCTAATGGTCAGGGGTCCCTTTACCTTTACCTATCCTCCTCTCAGTGGCTGGGACAGAAATGTGGGCTTCCTAGATACCCACTCCCCTGTGATTGCAAGTCCCTCGGGGCAGAGATCTACTGCTTTGTACTTTGCAAAACAATTTGCATGTTGTTGTTGTTGTTCAGTCGTTTAATCGTGTCCACTCTACATGACACCATGGACCAGAGCAGGCCAGGCACTCCTGTCTTCCACTGCCTCCTGCAGTCTGGTTAAAATTTGCAAGTAAGGTGGCGCAATCATCCTTCTCAAATCAGCTTTTCTTCTGGAGAACCCAGGAGAGTGGGATATCGGCCCCTATCCCTAGTGGAAAGCTCTATTAGACACCTCCTCGCTGCCCACTCCATCCTGCCCCCCAAGTTTGCTTGCTCTAGTCACCAAAACACACCTGATACAAAGCGCATCTTCACTTGTCTTATTGCCTCCCTGTTTTCAGCGACAGCAACGTCATCCATGCCACACGTGAAGCAACCGTTTGGAAAAGGAACACAGGAAGAAACTGTCTTTTGGTCCAACCAGCAAAATACTGCCAACACTCACAGCATGCCATCCAACATAGGGACATCCTTTTCAATAATATGGGACGCGGGTGGCGCTGTGGGTTAAACCACAGAGCCTAGGACTTGCCGATCGGAAGGTCGGCGGTTCAAATCCCTGCGATGGGGTGAGCTCCCGTTGCTCGGTCCCTGCTCCTGCCAACCTAGCAGTTCAAAAGCACATCAAAGTGCAAGTAGATCAATAGGTATAGCTCCAGCGGGAAGGTAAACGGCGTTTCCGTGCGCTGCTCTGGTTCGCCAGAAGCGGCTTAGTCATGCTGGCCACATGACCCGAAAGCTGTACACCGGCTCCCTCGGCCAGTAAAGCAAAATGAGCGCCGCAACCCCAGAGTCGGCCACGACTGGACCTAATGGTCAGGGGGTCCCTTTACCTTTATTCAATAATAACAATAAAAGCAGTAACAACAACAACAACAACAACAACAATGTTATTATTTATATCCCACCCATTTGACAACAACAACAACAATAATGTTATTATTTATATCCCACCCATTTGACTGAGTTGTCCCAGCCACTCTAGGTGGCCTCCAACATATAAAACATTAAACATTAAAAACTTCCCTATACAGGGCCACCTTCAGATGTCTTCTAAAGGTTGTATAGTGACTTATCTTCTTGGCTTGGGGGTCCTGCTTAGGTCCTGCTTGCAGGTTTATTGTTATGTATTAAGCTTGCAGGGACGCGGGTGGCACTGTGGTCTAAACCACGGAGCCTAGGGCTTGCTGATCAGAAGGTCAGCAGTTCGAATCCCCGCGACGGGGTGAGCTCCCGTTGCTCGGTCCCTGCTCCTGCCAACCTAGCAGTTCGAAAGCATGTCAAAGTGCAAGTAGATAAAGAGGTACCACTCCGGCAGGAAGGTAAACGGCGTTTCCATGCGCTGCTCTGGTTCGCCAGAAGTGGCTTAGTCCTGCTGGCCACATGACCCGGAAGCTGTATGCCAGCTCCCTCGGCCAGTAAAGCAAGATGAGCGCCACAACTCCAGAGTCGTTCATGACTGGACTTAACTGTTAGGGGTTCTTTAACTTTACCTTTTCTACCAAGCTTGGATCTTAGAACAACAGGCAGGTAGGATCCTAGAATGCAACAACTGATTGGCTTGCAGGAGCAGCCCAATCAGGCTCCAGGATGGAAGCAGAATCAGCCAATCAGATGGGACCCATTGCGTAAATAATGTCTATAAAGCCAGAGGTTTGGCAGGGTGGGAGAGGGGCAATTCATTCACTGTCTTACGAGCTTCAGTAAAAAGCATGAAATCACTACGCAACTCTGAATATATTTCATTTACCATGATGGTCTTCTGGTTGGTCACTGTGAGAACAGGATCCTGGATCATATGTACCAGTGGCCTGATCCAGCTCTTCTTACGGTATAATAATAATAATAATAATTTAAAAAACATTATTTATACCCCACTCATCTGTCTGATTGGGTTTCCCCAGCTCCCAACAGAATATTAAAAACACGATAAAACATCAAACATTAAAAACTTCCCTTAACTGAATCTGGCCCAGGTTGCTCTCAGATCTTCTGGGGACCTAATCTGGCTTTACTTCCTGGAGTAAAATCCTAAAAAAAGCTCAACATCTTCAATTCTTTTTTTTTTTTAAATGTCAACAACTTTGGCTGGCCCTATGGTCAGCCCCCACAGCCCTTCACTTCATCAAATCTGGCCTTCTTTGAAAAAAGTTTGGACATCACTGGAACTTTATTCACCAGAGTAGCCAGAGAGAGCTCACAGTGTGAAGCGATGGGCACTAGATGGAGCTCTAGGTTTTGGGAAGGAGGCCAGTGAGATTTTTGTTTTTTGTATGTGTCCAGAGATGGTTCCCATGCCTGTTTTCAATGGCCTGCATGCTGAAAGAGAGAGCACCTCTGAGGACATGCAAAGTGCCAACTTATATGCTGCAGCTAATCACCAGAGCATCTGGGTCAGAAGTTTTGACCTGAAGTCAGTCTCTCTCTCTCCCTTCCTTCCTTCCTTCCTTCCTTCCTTCCTTCCTTCCTTCCTTTCTCTCTCTCTCCTTCTCTTCTTCTTCTAGAACATGGGTAGGCAACCAAAGGCCTGGGGACCGGATCCGACCCAATTGCCTTCCAAATCTGGCCCACGGATGGTCCGGGAATCAGCATGTTTTTACATGCGTAGAATGTGTGCTTTTATTTCAAATGCATCTCTGGGTTATTTGTGGGACATAGGAATACGTTCATTTTTTCTTCTTCAAAATATAGTCTGGCCCCCCACTAGGTCTGAAATATATTCAGAGTTGCCCCTTGCTGAAAAAGTTTCCTGAATTTGGGAGAACCCTGGCGAAAGTGCTTATGCTTAATTAACAATGCAGTTGAGAGCAGACTCTGATTATTATTATTATTATTATTTCTTTACAGGGACTGGATGGATGGATGGATGGATGGATGAATGAATGAAACCTAGAGCGCACCAAACACAACATTATCTAAACTTCGTTTCAAAGCAGGAAACTCTCGTTTGATAAGGGATCTCTTCTGCGGGAGAGCACAAAGCGACAGTTCCTGGGGATCTTGGGAGAGGAGCCATGGCAGTTGGCCCAACTGGATTGATTTTCTAGTCTTTCGTTCCCTGTTGTTATGTTCTGAGTTGAATAGGATCCAAAAGGCAGCAGTCTGATTGGTCCTAGAACAATAGGGTCCAGAATGCAGCAGTCTGATTGGTCCTAGAACAATGCAGCCGTATGATTGGTCTGCAGGAGCCACCCAATCCAGCTCCAGGTGGAAGTGAATCCGCAACCTGATTGGCCTACAGGAGAATCCCAGAATTAGCCAATCACGTGCAGCCCATTGTGTAAATAATGTATATAAAGCAGATATTTTGGGGAAACTTTCATTCCTCACTACTATGAGCTGAATAAAGAGCATGAAATCCACACTCAACTAAAAGTATATTTCACCTGTCAGGGCTGGTCACCTCAGCCTTACTTTTTGCCCCTCACCAGGTTGACTCTGTAGAGACTTTGACCAAAAGCTTCTCAGGATTTCCATGACGACGGGTAAATCACATCTTTTTGGTGTGAGGCAACGTCTTGCCGGTGATGGGATCGCCAGCAGGTGGTCGCCATATTGTGAAAGGCAATGGTTGTGGACAAATGCCCTGTCTGAAGACGTCCTTCAGGAATGTCTGACAGAGGTCTGGCTCACTCCCTGCTGTGGAATCACACATAAATAATAATAATAATATAAATAAATTTTTATTTATACCCCGCCCTCCCCGGCCAGAGCTCGGCTCAGGGCGGCTAACACCAGTAAAATTACAATAAAAACATAATAGGGGAGGAAACCAGTTTAAAATACAGGTTAAAAATACAATTTAAAATGCAGCCTCGTTTTAATAATAGCCCATAGATCAAAACCATAATGGAGATCCATTTGGGGGGACACATAAATGTCCACGGCTGCCATTTTGTGTGAAGTAAATTCCAAATATTACAGGAGACATTGTGGCTATTTGGTTTTAAGAGTCCCACAGTTGCCATTTTTGCCTCTTATACATCAGCTCCCACCATGTGTGTTATGAAATAAGTGGTCTTTTGGCAAAGTTGCCTTTCAAAACGGCCATTTGTGTTTTGGCTTCCCATCATTTCCCCCCCCCCCCCAATCTTTTTCCATTGATTTTCCAAAATGTTTTTGAAACAAACAAATACACAAACAAACATAAATCTCAACCGTATTTAAGCCAAATTTAGTAACATTAAGGGACTTCCTTGTTTCCCCCTGGTTGAATTTCAGTGTATATCATGTTAACGGTTTCCCAAAACCAATATTCTTATAGAATTAACTTAAGCACTTACAACTTTCCTCCCCCCCCCTTTCCAGTTCAGTATTAAACATATTAATTCACCACGTTACCTAATTAAATCCTAAGCCTATCTGTTATTTGCAAGCGTCTCCAATTAATTTAACTTAACATATTTAATTAAATAGTCTTTAAATTTAGCTGGTTGAAAGAATGGCTACTTCTAGAGAATACGGATATTTTGGACTTAGGAGGTTATGACAACTTTTTTGGATGGCATGCATACCTATGGTATGACAAGGTAAAAGCTCACAAGGGTTTTAAAAATCATATTGTCAGGAAAGCACTATATAATGTCTGGATTAGATATAAAGATCTGTTGGAAAGTAAGACTCCAAGGTGGCTGTCGCCAATGGAGGCAAAAGCTGTTAAAAAACTAAATATGGAGGCCGATTGGCCGAGATATTGGGAAATTTTGGAGCAAGAAGGAGACAGATTGAAATTGCAAAGTTTTGAGAAGTTAAAAGGGAAAGTGAGAGATTGGTTGCATTACTATCAGATAATGGAAGTCTTTAAACTAGACAGGAAAGTCGGCTTCCAAGTGGAAAAATCAAAATTAGAAACTGAATTGTTAGAACCCAGTACTAAGAACTTATCAAAAATGTACAACTTGCTGTTGAAATGGAATACACAAGATGAAACGGTTAAATCTGCAATGATTAAATGGGCGCAGGATATTGGTCATGACATAATGTTTGCTGACTGGGAAAAGTTATGGACCACCGGGATTAAATTTACGGCATGTAGTGCCTTGAGAGAAAATATGATGAAAATGATTTACAGGTGGTACATGACCCCAGTCAAGCTTGCGAAAATCTATCGCTCGCCCGAGAATAAATGTTGGAAGTGTAAAGAAAAGGAAAGAACATTCTTTCACCTTTGGTGGGCGTGCCCAAGGCTTAAGACTTTCTGGGAGATGATCTGTAATGAAATGAAAAAGGTATTTAAATATACCTTCATGAAGAAACCAGAGGCCTTTCTCCTGGGCATGGTCGGCCAAATGGTGTTAAAGAAGGATAGAACTTTCTTTATGTATGCTACAACAGCAGCAAGAATACTTATTGCAAAGTATTGGAAGACACAAGATCTACCCACCCTGGAAGAATGGCAGATGAAGGTGATGGACTATATGGGCTTGGCAGAGATGACGAGCAGAATCCGAGACCAGGGAAGAGCAACGGCGGAAGAAGATTGGAAAAAATTTAAAGACTATTTAAAGAAGTATTCAAAAATTAGTGAATGCTAGATTGATGCGGAATGAGAAAAGATAGGGGTTAATAGCGATAATGGTTAAGTGGAAGAAATTGAATGTTTTTACAATTAATTTGAAAATAAGGGAGGGATTTGTTAATTAATTAATTTGACATGAGAATGCAGAAAGGGGAGGTATGAGGAAGTCGGGAGAGTAAGGAACATGAAACTAAGAGTCTGAAATTATACGTGTTGTATGTTCTTTTATTGATTTATTTTGTTTTGTTATGGATGGAAAATTGAATAAAAATTATTTGGAAAAAAAAAAATTTCATCCATTCTTCCTGCTAGTCCTCCTCCTTCTGGTCAGGGACTCTTGCAGCCACGTCCATCATCTTCACCTGCCAATCTTCCACTATTGGTAGTTCTTGTGTTTTCCAATTCTTAGCTAATAAAATTCAAGCAGCAGTTGTGGCATACAAAAATAATTTAACATCTTTGGCTTCACATCATTTTCATTTGGCCCTCTTGGTGTGGCCTTATCCCACAGTCGACAACAGTGCTGTTTGGATTTTTCTTCGTTTTATTAGAGACCTTTCAACAGGCTTGCTAATATTTTGACTATTAAGGAGTCCCAATAATTTA
Source organism: Podarcis gaigeae (assembly GCF_964106915.1). Taxonomy (NCBI): domain Eukaryota; kingdom Metazoa; phylum Chordata; class Lepidosauria; order Squamata; family Lacertidae; genus Podarcis; species Podarcis gaigeae. Next base: position 2,792,800 of record NC_139689.1, read on the forward strand.
ATATTGATTTCTGAGTGGGTGAATACATACTGGAGTACCCTAAGAGTCTTTATTGCGTTTAAGGCTGAGGTAAAATATACTAAGTTTATTTCTTCGATGATAGTAATAATAATAATAATAATAATAATAATAATAATACAGTAATAATAATGATAATTAATTTGAGTTTGAGGGAAATAATGATTATTACTATCAATAATAATACTAATTATTATTAAATAATAATAATAATAATACAGTAATAATAATAATAATTAATTTGAGTTTGAGGGAAATAATGATTATTACTATTAATAATAATACTAATTATATAATAATAATAATAATAATAATAATAATAATAATAATAATAATAATAATAATAATAATAATAGGTATTATTTATAGTAATAATCATTATTTTCCCCAAACTCAAATTAGCGCCGCGAGGGCCGCGAACCCGCAGCTCTCAGGAAAGGGGCGGGATAACAGCACCTGCCTCTCGTGACTGACATTCGAGAAGCTTAGACCAAGGAGGCGGGTGTCTAATTTTATTGGTCTACTGAAGGATGTAGGCGTGGCCAAAGGCCGAGTTGCGGGGAAGGGCTCCTCTCCCCTCATATTACCGCCCTGTCGATTTGACATGAAGAGAAATCCAATCAAGGAAAGGGAGAGCCTGATTTGTGGGCGGGTGATAGGCACTTCCGAGGGAGAGGGGCGGGGCCCCCACAGCGCAGGACGCTGAGCGACGCTGAGGGACGACGACGCCCGCGAGTTCGAGAATACTGTTAAAAAGCGGGGCGGTGCTTATTCCGGAGGGGGGATATGATTGGCCAGCAGAGGCGGGACCCGCTCGAGTTCTGCCCCGGGGTTGGCCAACGCTCCGAAAGCCTGCCGCGCCTGCGCCTCGGCGCTGTGATTGGCGTCTCGGCAAACCCCGCCCTTCCCTTTTCGATTGGTTGCTTGGGAGAGAGGGGGAGGGGAGGCGGGCGTGAGGAGAAACAAGAGAAGTTGTTTGAGTGGCGGCGGCGGCGCAGAGAGAGAGAGAGAGATAGATAGAGTCACAAGCAGGCTCCTCCCTCCTGTTCCCCGCCCTCCGGCGCGAGCGCTCGCCGGCGATTGGCCAAAGGCAGCGGAGGCGCTCGGGGATTGGAGCCTCCGGCGCGCGGTGGGCGTGGTCCTAGGGCTCCTCCTCCTCCTGCGCAGCGTACGCAGAGGCACGCACGGCGAAAGGGAGGGGGCGGAGCGCAGCGCGCGCGCTCCTTCTCCTCGCTCGCTCTCTCTCTCTGTGAGGGGAGGTCTCGCTCGCTCTCCCTCCCTCCCTCCCTCAGAGGCGCGCGCGCGCGCTCTCGCTCCTTCCTTCTCTCTCCCTCTCTCGCTCTCGGCGGCGCCGGGGAAGCCGGAGGAGGAGGAGGCCGGAGGAGCGGCGGAAGGCCGAGAGCGGAGTCCGGGCCGCGCCAGGCCGCGGCTGGGGGCCGGTCACGGTGGCGGAGCCGGAGGAGGCCGGGCCCCGCCCCGCCCCCATCCCCCCACCGGCGGCGGCGGCGGCGGCACCACAACCGCGGGGGGGCGGCGGTGTCCGGGGCGGCGCTTCCCCGTCTCCTTCCCCCTCCTTGGCGGCGGCCGCCCCTCCCTCCCCCTCGTCCCCCGCGGGGCCCATGGAAGGCCTGCCCGTGGAGGTGCGCGGCTCCAACGGGGCCTTCTACAAGGTGAGGAGGCCGGGGTGCGGGGACAGGCGTTGCCGTGGAGACCGGGGGTGGGGGGGCGGGGCCCCAGGGGTTGCCATGGAGATCCCGGGGAGGGCGAGAGGGGCTTCGAGGCGGGGGGGGGCGGTGGCCACGCTGGGCGCCCGGGCCTTCCCCCCAGGGTGAGGGGCGGGGAGCCCAGAGGCAGGGGGGTGTCTGTCTCAACTCCAACCCCCCCCCCAAATCCTGTACGTTTTGTAGCCCCCTGGGTTGAAATATTTGGGGGGGGGGACTCCTCTTCTGTCGGGTGGCTTTTGCAAAAGCGAGCATGGGGGAGGAGGGCATCTTTGGGGGGGGGCTTAAAAGGAAAGTGGGGTTGGGGGCTCTGGAAAGTGAAGCCCCTACAAGGGCCACTCGGGGTTCTGCAAAGGAGACTCCCCCCCCCCGGGCGTGGGGTTGAAGGGGTCAGAGGGCCGGTTGTGGGGCGGGGTTGAAATATGGGGGGGGGAGAGACTCCTGTCGGGTGGCTTTTACAAAAGCGAGCGTGGGGGAGGAGGAGGGCATCTTTGGGGGGGGGGGCTTAAGAGGAAGGTGGGGTTGGGGGTTCTGGAAAGTGAAGCCCCTGCAAAGGGGGAAGCCAGGGCTGCTCGGGGTTCTGCAAAGGAGACTCCCCACCCCCAAGCCTGGGGTTGAAGGGGTCAGAGGGCCCGTTGTGGGGCGGGGGGGGGGGAAATCTCTGGGCCTCCAGGCTTAAGAGGCAGGGCCATGGTTTGGGCGTGTGTTGCAGATCATGGGGCTGGGTGGGAGTGTAGCCTGGGGTTGCTTTGCGAGTGGGGTCAGCGTCTATGGGTTAGAAGGGTTGAGTCCAGTGCAGCGCTCATGTCATGGCTTTGCAATGCCGGGGATCAGTTTAACAGAGGCCTCTGCTCCCTTCCAAAGGCCTGATCTCATGGACAGGCTGAGCTGGAGGGAAGGAGGGGTCTCTTGTTTCACTTGAGCCTCGCGTTGCACTTACCTGCTATTTTTATTTTAGTTTCCTCTATCAGGCACATCTTTGGAGTCCCTTCCCTACATTCTAAAGGCTGCCTTTCCTGGTAAGGTACTCCCTCCAAAACAGAGTACCTTGAAATGCCATGAGCGTATTAGTCAGCAGCCATCCAGCAGGCAGAAATATATTTATATCACAGTGCAGTCGAGTTTAGTGCTTCTTTATTGTGTAAGGAAATAAGGAGGGGAGATCTTGTAACTGTATCTGTTTGCTGCTTGATTGGCACTGACACATGTTCCTTCTGACTTGCGGCTCTTCCCTCCCAAAGTGCTGCTTCCGCCCAGGTGCTGCAAGTAAATGTATTTATAAGGAAGGTACTCCAGTTCCACCCCTCCTTAAAGTAACTTCCTGCCTTATAGGGAATGACTCTGTATCTTTATGAAGCAGGTGCTGTTAAAATAGGGAGGAAATAAACTCACCTTGGAAAGTACCACTGTTCAGTGGTGGGAGTATTAAATTCCACGTTCCATGCCTGACATCTCCAGCTAAAAGGGCCTCAGGTAGGGCAGCGAAGGAAAGGCCCTCGGCCTGGTCTTTGCTGCGTCTCATAATGGACCATACAGGGCCAGTGGTTTGGCGCAATAGGAGACAACTTCATTTGTTTGTGCTTTCAAATGTGTTACAAGGCAAGTGGAGTGATGAGTCGCTCCCATCAGTAGGATTACTGTCACCCTGTCTTGCTATAATAAAATGATGAGTTACTTTATATATGCATTTCCCTGATTAGTTCCGATGGGAAATTAATCGTCCATCCGGCTTGCACAAGGCTGGGCCCAGCTGAGATCTCAGCCTGCCTTCCAGATTCAAGGCCTGCTCTTTGTAGTTTACTGCTTTTGAGCATCCAGTCATGTTCAGTGGAATTACTTTTAGTGGGCTAAAAGCAGTTCTTCATTGTAGCAAGACTTGAGTTTCCCAAGTAACTTTCAGTGTCTCTAGATTAGGACCAACAAGCTGTTCCCAGGCTCCAGTGGGCTCGTCAGTTCCTGATCCACACCTTTTTTTCATATTGGAAAAGGGCTTTTTCTCCCTTCAGCGTGGTAACAGGCATGGCAGTCTCTCTAGAAGTTGAGGCTTTCATCGTCCCTGAACCTAGTTGTCAAGAATGCTGCTTTGCCCAACATGAAGGGTCAAACATAGATAAGGAGGAAGCCCAAGATATCTAGGGTATGAGAGATTATGAATTCTGCCAAGCTCTACTGGGCCTGTGTGGAGGAGTGATGTTTCGTCTCTGGTCCCTATTCTGTAGTGGGAAGCGATGGCTTGTTTAGAAAGGCCTCGGGGAATTTTGTAACCTAATCACATGGTTGTGAGGTGGGGGCTCAGTGTATTGTCTATTGCTAATTTTAGACTTCCCACTTCAGCATGGAGTCACAACCAGTAGATGGCCATGAATCGTGAAGGTTTGCCTGGCGCCTTCGTTACTTATCTTTAGACACCAGGCAAAAACCTTTCACTATAACCAGGCCTTTGGCTGGTTAGCATTCTGTGGCCTTTTAAATGTGTTTGTGGAAGGGGTGTTGCTGGTATGTTTTTGTTTTATTATGTCTTTTGTGTTCTCATTTTGTATTTTCATGTTGTGCACCGCCCTGTGATCTTCGGATGAAGGGCGGTATACAAATTTAATAAGTAACAGTAATAAGAATAATGAGAGACATAGAAATATTTGAGGGGCTAATTCTCTTCTCCCGTAATGGAGTGGGTTATTTTTAGCCTGTTTGCGTGCTCTTTGCTGTGGCTTCTCCATAGATTCCTTATCAAGTAATTTATTTTTAAACTCATAACCCTACCTTATCGCATAATATTTTTGCCACCAGGAAACACACATCAAGTTACGTGTCCTCAAAAGACTCTCAGCCTGGGAAACTGGGGCTGCAGGAGACGTGGGGTTCTTAAACCGTAGCTCCATTGGTAGTGGACCTGTTTTTGCATGCAGGAGTTCCTAGCTCAATCCCTGATGTCCCCGTTTAAAAGAATCAGGCCGCAGGTGACAGAAAATTCATTTAGGCCCTGGGGCCAGTAAGAGCAGACAAGTATACTGGGCTTTGCAGACCAAATAGTGTCTTCTGGTAAAAGGCAGTCTGTGTTTCCTAGGGACTCAGGTGATGTCAGCTTCTGCAAACGTCTACTCTTAAGTAACTGGCTCAAATGGCTTGGGGAGCAAGTGTACAACAAGCATCTGTGCAGCATTACATCTCTGGTGTCTCTCATTGAGGAATCCTTGCTGTCTAGATCCTTCCTTCCAGCAGTGCTTGTTTCCATGCACCTCCTTTGCAACTGCTTAAGTGGGGGCTGCTGCTGCTGGAAGCTGTATGTGCCCCAGTGGACTTGCGAGAAAGCTTGAATGAGGAGAAAGTGGGAACGCTCTACTCGAGCCAAGTGTTCTGTGGAAAGGTGCTGGGCTTCTGAACAGGATTTTAAAGACTGCACGTTCCTCCTGAGAGTGGCATATTCTTCACCACACCCCGTTTTATAGAATTGCATCCATAGAGGGAGGGTATGCTAACTAACTTCCAAGCTGAAGTATACAATTTGCCCCTATTCTTCCTTCTTTCGACTTCAGCAGCTTCCTCTTCGGAGATTTCTGCAGCTCCTTGGCTACTGTAACTCCATCTTTCTTTTCAAATGCACAAGCCACAAATCAATTCTTTTGTGTGCTCCTGGGCCTCCCAAAGGTTTTCATGGAAGACCTTATTTCTTAGAATTTGAAAGGTGAGCTTTTGCCCGCCAGTCACTACTGGTGGTCCTTTGTAGAACATCTCTAGCGTTGCTGTTTCTGGCTAGAGTAAAATAACAGGGTTGTAACTCTACCTGAAGCATAAGAGTAAGGTTAATCGGCTGGCCTTTTTTTCTTTTTTAACAGAGTTTGCATCTTGACAGAATATCAATCGTAGGTGGTAAGACACACGGCGGTATTGCCTTGCCACTGGTAATTGACTACATCCTGTTAACTTTTAACTACCCCTAGTAATAGTTGATGTAAGAACATAAGAGCCCAGCTGAGTCAGTGTCCTATAGCCTACCAGATGCCCGCGGGGAGCAGGATTTGAGTGCAACAGAACTTGTGATTCTCAGCAACTGGTAGTTCAAGAGGCATGCAGCCTCTGATAAGGTAAAGGTACCCCTGCCCGTACGGGCCAGTCTTGACAGACTCTGGGATTATGCGCCCATCTCACTCAAGAGGCCAGGGGCCAGCGCTGTCCGGAGACACTTCCGGGTCACGTGGCCAGCGTGACATCGCTGCTCTGGCGAGCCAGAGGCGCACACGGAAACCCCGTTTACCTTCCCGCTGGTAAGCGGTCCCTATTTATCTACTTGCACCCAGGGGTGCTTTCGAACTGCTAGGTTGGCAGGTGCTGGGACCGAGCAGCGGGAGCGCACCCCGCCGCAGGGATTCGAACCGCCGACCTTTCGATCGGCAAGTCCTAGGCGCTGAGGCTTTAACCCACAGCGCCACCTGCGTCCCACTGCAGCCTCTGATACTGGAGGTAAAATGTAGCCCTCGTGGTTAGTGGCCATTGATAGCCTTTTGTCTAATTCTCTTCTAAAACCTCCCCAAGTTCATGGCCATCACTTTGTTGGAGTGAATTCCAAAGTTTTAAGAGTTTGGATTTGATATCTCGCTTTATCACTACCGGAAGGAGTCTCAAAGCGGCTAACATTCTCCTTTCCCTTCCTCCCCACAACAAACTCTGTGAGAGACTGAGGGACTTCAAAAAAGTGTGACTAGCCCAAGGTCACCCAGCAGCTGCATGTGGAAGAGCAGACATGAAACTACGAGACTACCGCTCTTAACCACTACACCACACTGGCTCTGACTATGCACTTTGCTGTTTTGAGATTTCCAACAATCTGATTCATTGGATGTCCACGGGTTCTAGTCTTATGAGAGGGAGGAAACCATTTTTCTACCCCCTTTCTCACCATACATAATTGTACACATTTCTGTCATCACTCCCCACCCCCAATTCTCACCTTTTTTTCTAAACTAAAAAAACCCAAATATAACATTTTGTCAGAGGAGTTTCTCAAACTCCTTGATCATTTTGTGTGTCCTTTTCTGAACCGTGTCCAGCTCTACAACATACATACTGCACTTTTCTGTACATGGTATTCCAAGTACGGTTACCATAAATTTGTATATCATTGTTACAATATTGGCAGTTTTATTTTTCGGTCTCTTTCCTAATGACCCGTAATGTGGAATTTGCCTTTTTCGCAGCTTTTGAATACAGGATTGACATTTCCATCGAACTACCCCCCAAGGTCTCATGCCTAAGAACGAAAAGAAGGGCCCTGCTGCATCATTTGTAGATCCTTGCAATTCCACAAAAAATGGTGTCATCAGCAGACTTGGCTGCCTCACGGCTCACCACTAACTCTTGACTATTTTTGAGCAACTGAAAAAACACAGGTCCCAATACCAATCCTTGTTGTTGTTTAGTCGTTTAGTCGTGTCCGACTCTTCGTGACCCCCTGGACCAGAGCACGCCAGGCCCTCCTGTCTTCCACTGCCTCCCGCAGTTTGGTCAAGCTCATGCTAGCAGCTTCGAGAACACTATCCAACCATCTCATCCTCTGTCTTCCCCTTCTCCTTGTGCCCTCCATCTTTCCCAACTTCAGGGTCTTTTCCAGGGAGTCTTCTCCTCTCATGAGGTGGCCAAAGTCTTGGGGCCTCAGCTTCAGGATCTGTCCTTCTAGTGAGCACTCGGGGCTGATTTCCTTCGGAATGGAGAGGTTTGATCTTCTTGCAGTCCATGGGACTCTCAAGAGTCTCCTCCAGCACCAGAATTCAAAAGCATCCATACTTCGGCGATCAGCCTTCTTGATGGTCCAGCTCTCACTTCCATACATCACTACTGGGAAAACCAGAGCTTTAACTATACGGACCTTTGTTGGCAAGGTGATGTCTCTGCTACCCCTTGGGGGACCCCAGTTTCTACATCCTTCTATGAGGAGAGCAATCAGTTTATTCCTACTCTGTTTCCTCTTCTGTAACCGGTTACTGATCCAAATGGTCCCTCTGCTCTTATCCCATAACTGCTGAGTTTAATGAGGAGTTTGGGGTGAGGGCTTTTAGCGGTAGCTTTTTTGAAAATCCGTGTACTTGTGGACACTCTCAAAGAACATGTTTACCACCAGCTTTTCACAGTTCTTAACCTATCCAGTTTGCAATATCCAGGGTCCCCTAGATCCCTTTTTAAAAATTGTCTTACAGCAGCCACTTTCCTGTTGTCAGGTGTCAAGGCTGAACTTTGAGATAAGTTGCATATTTTTTTTTGTAGCAGGTTGGTAGCTTCACGTTTCAGTTCTTTTAAGAATTCTTGGGCGGCTGACATCTGGACCTGGTGATTTCTCAGCTTTTAATTTGTCATTAAGTCCCACAACCTCATCTCCTGTGACCCCTCTTCACCTCAGTTCCTCAGATTTCTTTCCTGCGAAAGTTAGTTTAGGCACAGGGACCTGCTCCATATCTTCCACTGCAAAGACAAGTATACAGAATGGACTCTGTAATCTCCCTTTCCTCCTTTGACTTGCTTGTCGTCCGAAGGACCCACCGCCTCCCTAGCTGGTTTCCTACATCTTTCTAATGTTTTTGAATAACTGTTTATTGGTGGTCTTAATGTGTTTAGTGATGTGCTCCTCAGTCGTTATTCTTCTTCAAGCATCCCTTATTGTCTGCTTGCATTTCTTTTGCCAGAGTTTGTGTTCACTTGGACAAGGCTTCAGTCTTTGATGCTGCTTGTTAGCCACACTGGCATTTTCTTGGCCCTGGTGGTACCTTTCTTGATCTACATTCTGCATTGTAGCTGAGCTTCTGTTACTGTGGCTCAGATCAACCTCCACGCCTTCTAGAGAGCTTTGACCCTCTTCACTTCCCTATTCAACTTTGCTTTTGTTGTTGTCGTTTAGTCGTGTCCGACTCTTCGTGGCCCCATGGACCAGAGCACGCCAGGCTCTCCTGTCTTCCACTGCCTCCTGCAGTTTGGTCAAACTCATGTTTGTAGCTTCGAGAACACTGTCCCACCATCTCGTCCTCTGTCGTCCCTTTCTCCTTCTGCCCTCCATCTTTCCCAACATCAGGGTCTTTTCCAGGGAGTCTTCTCTTCTCATGAGGTGGCCAAAGTCTTGGAGCCTCAGCTTCACGATCTGTCCTTCTAGTGAGCACTCAGGACTGGTTTCCTTTGCTTTTAACAATCCCTAATTTTTCAAGGTGTTTCCTCTTTCAAAGTCAGATGTGGCTGTATTGGATATCTTGTGCTAGAACTGGGAGAATCCTGGCTGACCAGGTGCCTAGAATTTTATGCTGGTACTTGAGATTTCAAGTATTTTACCTCATTTGGGGCCGAAAACACTTTATGCAAGCAGCTTTGCATACGTTTTCCCCGCAGGAGAGAATGCTTGTGGAATATCGCTGCAGGTCAAATAAGCTGTGCACAGACTGCCTAGCAGACCGTGGCTATATGACTTGCAGCAGCAACAACGAGAATTTTTAGTGTCCGGCTGCTGCTTTTATACAGCGATCCACCAAAGAGTAAAATTATCCTCTGCAAATTCAGGGGTTCTCAAGTTGTAGAGTTGCTCATGAATGGAAGCGGTTTGTGTTCGTGGAGGGCTTGAAACTTTAAAGGGGGGGTTCCTTGAAACTCTTTGACTTGGTGTCCCAAGCATTGCAAAGGTTGTACACTGCAATTTTAATTTAGCCCTAGCAGCGTAAGCCAGAGGGCAGGTAGACCAGGCTTGAGGTGTGGAACGTGGGAGATATAAGTGTTCCTGTGTGTTGGCCTCATGGAATGAAGGGGGCTGATCCATCTGTGCTGAATGAATGATAAATGAGATTCTCTCCGCTGGCCTGGAGACGTATATAGCCTCAAGCGCAGCAGGGCTTTAAAGGGGATTCTTGGAGCTCGGCAGGCTGTGGGAGAGGGCAGGCATGGAGTAGTTCACAAAGACTCCAGAATCTTTGATCCTGCCCACATTACATAGTTGCGGGTCCTTGTTGGATGGCGCCCCCTCTGCCTCTTCGCTGCTCTCTGAATGGCCAGGCTAACTGTTGACTGTGTCTAAGGCCTAAGGATGTCACCCACTAGACTGATAGTTATTCTCCCTCCCTCTTGCCGTGTACATCCACTGAAGCTGAGTGTTGGAAGATTCAAGACAGATGAATATTTCTTCATGCAACTCATAGTTGACCTGTGGAACTCACTCCCACAGGAGCTAGGGATGTCTGTCAAGCCAGGTGGCTTTAAAAGAGGATTAGACACTTTCATAGAGGAGAGAGAGAGTTGTCGATGGCTGTTAGCCATGAAAGCCATGCTCTGCCTCAGCAGTTACTGGGAAGAAGGGAGAGGGCAACTGGTGGGTCTCTGGAAGAACAGGGTGCTGGCTGAGACGGGCATTTGGCTTGATCCAGCGGGCTTTTATTACGCACTTCATGTGGGCCTGCAGGAGTATTTTGCTGGGGTGATCCAATTGCGGGTAGCATCCAGACTTGCTAAAGAGGTCACCAAGTCCTGGGACGAGGAGGAGAGAGATTTTTAGCATGCTGTTGAGGAAAGGAGTCTTGGGAGGCAGCCATGTAGTCAAGGATATATGCAGGCCACCTCTTCCAACCGCTGGTAACTCCTTTCTGCTGTCTCCAACAGACGCTGGTTGAGTGGCGGGATGACCAGCTTAGGTTTTCTCTGTCCCAGTGAGTTGTGCGTGCTGGAATAGTGGCACTGCTTACTGGGCAATGAACTCCGCTTAAAGCCGGCTTCCTCTGGAGCTGGGAAGGAGGCGTGTGGCTGTTTGCTCGTAGCGGAGCAGCTGGCGGAGAAGACATCTGTCCCCAGGAACACCTGTTCCTCCCATCACTCTTTAGACATGCAGGACATTTCGCCCTGCCCTCATCACGCTCCAAACTCAGAACATGTTCAGGCCTCCCTCCCTTGATTGCAGCCCTGCAGCTGTCCTCTCTTCCCCACCCTGGCAGTGCCAAATGTCCCGTGTTGTGGGCAGCAGGAGATGAAGAGAGAGGCAGGGCCATGGCCGCACCCCGTCTTCTAAAAGCCACACGCCTGGAGGGATAAGGCTGTGGCAGAGAATGGCCACCACGCGGAGAGGTTGTTTGTGGAATACTTTAGCCTGTATTCAGGGATGGAGTTGGCTTCCCTAAATCAGAAAACAATTATTAATCCAAGCGTGGTTTTCCCCTTCAAAAATGTCAACCCCCACATACTTATCCATCTGTGTCCGTTAACCAGGCTAACCATTTGCCTGTTGGACCCTTTTTTTCCTAGCAACTCCAGAAAACATTCACTTGCAAGTGTTACCAAATGCCAATCCTGGTGCAGGTTTTAATCTTGAAACTGTCTTGGGTTTTTGAGGAAAAGCGGGTTATACATGTTGTAAATAAGTACAGTGGTACCTCTGGTTACATACGCTTCAGGTCACAGACTCCGCAAACTCAGAAACAGTGCTTCAGGTTAAGAACTTTGCTTCAGGATGAGAACAGAAATCGTGCTCCCGTGGCGGCAGCAGGAGACCCCATTAGCTAAAGTGGTGCTTCAGGTTAATAACAGTTTCAGGTTAAGAACGGACCTCCGGAACGAATGTAAGTACCGTATTTTTGCTCTTTAAGACTGACTTTTTTCCTTCTAAAAAGTAAGGGGAAATGTGTGTGCGTCTTATGGAGCGAATGCAGGCTGTGCAGCTATCCCAGAAGCCAGAACAGCAAGAGGGATCGCTGCTTTCGCTGCGCAGAGATCCCTCTTGCTGTTCTGGCTCCTGAGATTCAGAATATTTTTTTTCTTGTTTTCCTCCTCCAAAAACTAGGTGCGTCTTGTGGTCTGGTGCGTCTTATAGAGCGAAAAATACGGTACTTAACCTGAGGTAGCACTGTAAGTGAATAGAGGGTTGCACCCAGGGAATCGGGCATTTCCTCCCAAACGGCTGTCCCACTGAGCACCTTTCCCTGATCCCAAGCAGCCCTGTATTGCTTTGGGATTAAAAAATGGGGCTGGCTTTGAGTGAGGGCTAAGAGTGGGCTAAGAGCAGTAGCGAAGTGCCATCTGACCCAGAGGCCTGGCAGTATGTGAGCTCCTGAGCGCTGAAAGGAAGCTGCCGTGTGTTCTTTGAAGGAGGAGTCATGAGCTAGCTGCCTGGTGTTGGTTAGTCTGGCAGGGAATGTGCTTTAGGAGGAGTAAATTGAAATAATAATAAAAAAAATATAATTTTTTTATAAATAAAAATTATTATTTATACCCTGCTTCCCCAGCCACTCTGGGCGGCTTTCAACAAAATATTAAAATGCAGTAATGCATCAGATATTACAGTGGTGCCTCGCAAGACGAAAAGAATCCGTTCCGCGAGTCTCTTCGTCTAGCGGTTTTTTCGTCTTGCGAAGCAAGCCCATTGGCGGATTAGCGCTATTAGTGGCTTAGCGGCTTTTAGCGGCTTATAGGTTTAGCGGATCAGCTGATAAGCGGCTTAGAAAAAGGGGGGAGGAAGGAAAAAAACCCCGCAGGAACTCGCAAGACATTTTCGTCTTGCGAAGCAAGCCCATAGGGAAATTCGTTTTGCGAAGCGCCTCCAAAACGGAAAACCCTTTCGTCTAGCGGGTTTTCCGTCTTGCGAGGCATTCGTCTTGCGGGGCACCACTGTACTGCCTAAACAGGGTTGCCTTCAGATGTCTTCTAAAAGTCTGATAGCTGTTCTCTTTGACATCTGGTGGGAGGGCGGGTGCCACTACCAAGAAGGCCCTCTGCCTGGTTCCCTGTAACTTGGCTTCATGCACTGAGGGAACCGCCAGAAGGCCTTTGGCGCTGGACCTCAGTGTCCGGGTAGAACTATGGGGGTGGAGATGCTCCTTCAGATATACTGGACCGAGGCCATTTACTTTATTGTCACTTGTACAACTTGTATACAGTGAGATGTCACGAGCACCCCCCACTCAGCTCTCTTAGTTTTAATTCCCCTCGTTTACTGATGCGCACCCACCAAACCCGAAAGTCAGTTGCCTTGTTGTTATCTTTTCATTCAGCAGCCTAACAGTCCACACATAGAAGCTGTTCTTTACCTGGTTGGTGTGACTAATCATGCTTCTATATATCTTCTGCCCAAGGGCAGGAGATCAAGAAAGTGCCGCCAGGGTGTGAATCATCCCTGAGAATTTTCCTCGCTCTCCTGAGGCAACGATCTTCCGCTATTTCATCCACCGGATTCACGGGACAGCCCATAATATGTTGTGCTGTATTCACCACCCTCTGTCGGCACTTCCTATCACTTGATGTCAAACCAGCGTACCACACCGTGATGCAGTATGAAAGGACACTTTCTATTGTGGACCGGTAGAAGGAGATCATCAAAGGTTGATTGACATTGTTCTTTGGCAATTCTCTGAGAAGACGGAGTCTATGTTGGGCTTTCTTAACCATCTGGGTTGTACTGATTTTGTATTGTATTGAAATGTGACAGGGTGGGGGGGGGGGTGTGAGAGAGAGGGAGAGAGAAGTTCGTGTCTTCCTGAACAGGACATGTAAAAGGAAGTATTTCATGGAGCTCAGAGTTAAAACTATGGAACTCCCTTCCACTGGAGACAGCGATGGCCACTGACATAGATGCCTTAAAAGAGGTTTAGACAGATTCATGGAAGAGGAGGAGAAGGCTATCGGTGGCTACTAGCCACAATGGCTGTGGTCTGTCTCCACAGCTGGAGACAGCAGCTGGAAACCCCAGGAAGGAGGAGAGGGTGTTACTGTGCTCAGATTCTGCTTGTGGGCACCTGGTTGGCCACTGTGAGAACAGGATGAAGGCGATGCCACACCTGGTTAGGCTTTCAGGTTCCATTCCGTACTATCTAGGCCCTCTTAGGGGCCAGTGACTCCGAGGATCACGTCTTTGGGGGATGTCACCAAGCTGCGACCTTTGCTTCCGCAGAGCTCTTCTTCTCTTGCCAAGTCTCCCTTTCCATGCTGCTGCTTTGCGTTGGCTGTTTGGTATCTTGGGTCCGCTGGTCCCAGTCGAGGGACGCAGTGGCTTGGTGGTGGTGGCTCCCTCTGCAGGGCTCCTTTTTTTTTTTCTGGGCCAGCGCTGCCCCTTTTGCAGTGAGCTTTGTGGACTTGCCGGCTGTGGGCTAACGCGGTGTCTCTTGTCTGTTCCTTCCCTTCCAGGGTTTTGTTAAAGATGTCCACGAAGACTCGGTCACGATATCCTTCGAGAACAAGTGAGTGTCCGCAAGAGGCGTTGCGTGCCTGCACCATACTCTGCTGTTTTGTCAGAGAGCTGGCTGGCCCAGATCGGCCCGTCCTTTTCCAGCCCTCTGGAAGTAGTGGCTGCCCCTGTGTCCTTGAGGTCCATCGTGTGATGAGGGTACAACTCTGGTATAGCGGCTCAGAGCCACCTCTGGCAATGAAACCCCACTGACCTAGCAGAGCAGGGGCTTGTTTGCCTAGACATAGAAAGCTGGCACCTTGTGATATGAACGCTGTGTGGGGCTGGTCCCTATAGCTCCAGGCTGGCTCCTAGGAAATTGAAATTATATCCTTGCGGACAGTCGCTGCCCCCAACCCATGTCCCTTGCTCTCACCCAGGAAACAAGCACACCAAGAACTCTGGAAAAAATAAGTTTCAAAAGTGGGAGTGGTCCCTGTTTAATATTTTAATATTTCAATATTTTAATGTTGTATTTTAATCTTGTTTTTAAGTTGTATTCCTTCAACTTGTTTTTATTATTGCTTGTTAGCCGCCCTGAGCCAGGCCTTGGCTGGGGAGGGCAGGCTATAAATAAATATTATTATTATTATTATTATTATTTGCAAATCGATAGTCAATTGTAACAAAAACTAATCCATTCAAAAGTATGTATTCTGAGAAGGATTACAAACTCAAACAGAGATTACAAACTCAAACTCATAAGGATATGTATATGAATGGGTCAATTTTTGTTACAGTTGACTCTTGATTTGCGAGTAGGGACCATTCCCACTTTTGAAACTTATATTGGCCAGAGTTCTCGGTCTGCTTTTTTTCTTGGTATATTTAATAACAAGAACTCCAACTTATTTAACCTCACCCAGGAAACGCCGGCCATTCCCACCCCCTGCTTTGCACTCTGGTGGCAGCTGGGCCGAGGGGAAGAAACAGGGAGCTCCGTTCTTGCTTTGTAGCAACTCCTGCCAGTGGCTAGATTGCTCTCCCCACCAAGAGTTCACTGCCTGTCTACCAGCTGCTGTATCGAACTAGGCACCCCCGGGCTACCAAATACAGCAGCGCAACAGAGCTCTCTCACTCTGGCTGGGGGTCCCTTCAGGAGATGTCAGGAACTCCCCACCTGTCAGAGCACACACAGTTGTTTGGTCACCCCCCCCCCCCGGGAAGTGGGGAAGGTGGTTCCTTCCTCCTCAATCTGGGCTTCCCCCCTTCTTCATCTTCAGTCTTCGTGTCCCTTGAGCCAGACACCCCTAACCCTGTTCTCCCAGACTCTGGAGACAGGAGGTTGCGGGGATGCCTGCTAACTTTGTCACCCACCTGTGTAGGCACCGCACAGCATTGGTGGTGGCCCCGATCCCCCAGCAGTTATGGAGCAAGGGGGCTGAACCCCAGCCCCACCCTCCTAAAGATCTCGGCATGCACGCTGGAAGCTTATTGCAGAGCGAAAACCTTGGCACTTGCAAGCAACACGATGGGTTTTTTTTTTGTTTGTTTTAAGTGCTGCTTATTGGAGGGGTGGGGAGGCGAACGTGCCTGAAATTCCTGACTCAGCAGAAAGCCAGAAGCGTCTGCCGGAGGAGAGAGGTTTGAGCCGCTCGCAAAGGTCCTTCCTCGGCAGCTGAAGCGTCAGGGAGACACGTGTCTCTGCAACAGCTGTAAGGAGGGAAGCCACCCTGGCCTCTGGGCGCTGCAGTCAAGCCACCGTCTGCTCCCACCACCGCCACCCCGCCCGGAAAAAATAAAAAGCTTTGTTGGCGGAGGTTTTGGTCCTGCTCTCTGCGAAGAGCAGGTGCTGGCTTTGCTGGGGCTCTCGCTGACAGGCCGCCCGAGTTTGCGGCTCTGGTTGTCAGCCAGTAAGGGACTAGTGAGCAGAGGGAGGCTGGCAGCCTGCCAGCAGCTGTGTCTGGCCGCCTCAGTCTCCCCACCCGGAGTGGTGTGGGCGTGGCGGCGGTATGCAGATGCTGTCTAATTGCGCTGAAGCTAATGAGGCAGCCTTGCAGCACCACGGCCAGTTCCCAGGATTGTGCTCTGACAGGGCCGGAACACAGCCGCAGCACGATCTCCCTGCGAGAGGCAGGGCGGGCTATAAATACCCACCGAGTGGCTCTCTGTCGGCCCCAGTCTCCAGCCCTCCTTGTGGTGTTTCCTGAGTGGGGGATTTGTCCTTGTGTTCTCCTCCCCTCATTTCTTTCATCTTTCCTCTTTTCTTCCCCTCTCACCTCCCCAAGAATGCTTGCATGCTCTTAGCAGACTTCCTTGCCTCTAAACTATTTTGACCCCCATCAAGTTATGGTACCGTGGCCTTTATGTCTAACCAGCAGCGTCGCCAAATAGTTGTGGTTCCTAGGAGCCAGCGTTGAATATTTAAGAGCCAGCGTTCCTTAGCTCTGGTGGAAGGGGGGTGTGTGTGGAATAAAAGCCACAAGGTGATACATTTGATTTCCTCGGTGCGTGTGCAGCCAGGGGTCTGGATTTTTTCCTGGCAGGTGCAATTGTTGTTGGAAAAGCATGTTGCTAGTAGCGGGGGGGGGGGAGTTCAGGCCGGCTGCCGTTGTCCGATGCATGCTGCTGAGTCATTAGAGAAGAGAAGAGCTTGTTAGGAATGGAGGGGGAAATTTGGAGTGTGCTTCTACGAAGCAGCCATTCCGAATTTGTGGGAGGGACGTGTGCCAGTGTTGACCCAAGGTCCCTGCTGCTTTCACCTGTGCAGAATTCGACCCTTGGTATTGTTCAGCCCCAAGCACCTCGCATAGCTTGTGAAGAAACATTGTGTGTTGATGGGTAGCTGGTCTCCCCTTACTGTCACCTGGAATAACTCTCTGCCTCTTCCCAGCTGGCAGCCCGAAAGGCAAATCCCCTTTGGCGACGTGCGGCTGCCCCCACCTGCAGACTACAGCAAGGAGATTTTGGAAGGGGATGAGGTGGAGGTGAGTGAAGGCTGCCAAGAGGCTTTCCGCACCCTTCTGGGGGTGGGGGTGGACCGGCGGGTGATTAGGAAGCTGCTGTGAGTGGAGGGTGGCCCCCTAACTTGAATTTCCCTGTCCTCTTAGGTTTATTCCCGAGCCAATGAGCATGAGCCGTGTGGCTGGTGGCTGGCCAGGGTTCGAATGATGAAAGGAGATGTAAGTATCGGACAAAATACACCCCCCCTTGAAATATTCCCGGGCATTCAGTGAGGGGGCATGTCTCTCTCACCATTAACACATTTAATGCGCTGAGCCCCTTCCGCCTCCCCGGCACATGGTAGGAGCTCTCCATGTGCATAGCAAATGCTCACAGATTGGCTCCCAGAGCATCTGGGCGCCATGGGCCAAAATGCGGAATAGTGACGCTGCTGCAATGCAGATGTTCTTATGATGCTTCTGTGACGTGTTGTTGTGAGGTTGTCGTAATCTGCCTTAAGTTCACTCGATGGGAACAGGTAGAGTATAATTTTTTTTGTCAAGTACATAAAAATAATGAAAGGAAGCAGACTTCCAGGGTCGTAAGCCAGCCTGAATTTGCAGGCGTGAAAGTTTCCACTTCCCTCAAGCAGCAGTGTTCAGTGGGTTTCTTAGTGTGAACATAATTTGTTCTGCATTTCCAAGGAAGACTGTTGCATCCAGAGTGGGGGAGGGGAACCTGCAATTAAAGGGGGGGGACTGTGACCCTAACCCCATGGAAGAGTTTTCCAGGGTTTTTTTCTTCCCAGAGGCAGTTAGAATTCACTTTTCCCCTCCTGTTTGAGTTTACTTCGGCTTAACAACTCAAAAGGCAGAACGTAACTACAGTTCCTTTGGGCTCTTCTTTGTGGCTCCCTCTGATCTCGTCGTCCTCTTACAGTTCTACGTCATAGAATACGCCGCTTGCGATGCCATCTACAATGAAATCGTCACGTTGGAGCGGCTGCGGCCCGTCAACCCCAGCAAAGTGGCCACGAAGTGCAGCTTTTTCAAAGTCACCATTGCGGTACCAGAGGATCTCAAGGAGGCGTGAGTGTTAACATAAACGCAAATCAGATTGTTGGTGCTGACCTTGAGAGCCCTAAACAGCCCCGGCCAAGTATACCAGAAGGGGCGTCTCCACCCCCATCGCTCAGCCCGGACACTGAGGTCCAGCTCCGAGGGAGGGCCTTCTGCTCGTTCCCTCATTGTGAGAAGCGAAGCTACAGGGAACCAGGCAGAGGGCCTTCTCTGTAGTGGCACCCTCCCTGTGGAATGCCTTTCCTTCAGATGCCAAGGAGATAAAGAACTGCACAACTTTTAGAAGACATCTCAAGGCAGCCCTGTATCAGGAAGTTTTTAATGTTTGATGTTTAATGTTTGATCAGGAAGTTTTTAATGTTATATATTCTGTAATCCGCCAGAGTGGCTGGGGATACCCAGCCATATGGGTGGGGTAACAACAACAACTGTGTGGGAGAGGGGGAGCTTGTCTGCCAAATCCACATTCTTTCCGATTCAAATCTCTTATCAGCCCACATCTGCTTGGGATTGATTTTGCTTGCACTGTGCAGACATTTGCTCCATCTGAAGGGAAAAAAGCCTAAGAGCTTCTTCACAGAAGGGAAGAAGGTTTCAGGAGGTGCGCTGTTGAATGAGTCAACTTTTCTGAATAAGCAATATGTAAGGCGCTGTGGGTTAAACCACAGAGCCTAGGGCTTGCTGATCAGAAGGTCAATGGTTCGAATCTCCGTGACGGGGTGAGATCCCGTTGCTCGGTCCCTGTTCCTGCCCACCTAGCAGTTCGAAAGCACATCAAAGTGCAAGTAGATAAATAGGTACCACTCTGGTGGGAAAGTAAACGGCGTTTCCGTGCGCTGCTCTGGTTCGCCAGAAGTGGCTTAGTCCTGCTGGCCACATGAACCGGAAGCTGTACGCCAGCTCCCTCGGCCAGTAAAGCGAGATGAGCACCGCAACCCCAGAGTCGGCCACGACTGGACCTAACAGTCAGGGGTCCCTTTACCTTTAAGACCTTCTTAAACCAAATGTGAAGGGAAATGTTCACTGCATTTCTCCATCCTTGGGCAGTAGTCATTCTTGTCTCAGCCCACAAATATATAACAAGAGTTTTACAAACTAGCTCTGCACTGTCCTCCTCGAACGTTGATCGTAAACGTAGCCTGGCATCGAGACTCCCTGGCCTACCTGTAATCTCAGAGATCTCTTGTAAAACCTGTCTCCAAACTTCACGTACAGATTCACAGGTCCACCGCACGTGGAAGCCTGAACTTTTAGCAGCTTAGGTTGGCGTCCACACTTTTCCGAAGCTTCTTACCGTTCCTCTGTTTCCTCTTCGCAGCTGCTCAAACGAAAACGTGCACAAGGAATTCAAGAAAGCCGTGAGCGCGAACTGCATCTTCCTCAGTTCCACTAGCAGTGAGCTCGTCATTCTGGTAAGGGTCTTCCTCCTCTGTTCCAGGGGTGGCGTCTGCCTGATTAGCTGAGCCAAGTTGGGAGGGAAATGCCTGGGACTTGTTCTCAGAGCCGGAACCTGTGCGGCTCTTCACTCCCCTCTAGTGGCAGGAACTGCAGATGACCACTAAATGCGCAACTGCAACTTCTATATCTGCTTGGTGCAGTTCTTGCGTATTTCTCGTCCAGACCTGTGAAGGATTTCTCGTTTTGCACTTGGGACATGATAAAGGGCATCTTCCCAGGGTGGCCAGGGAGTTGGGGGAGTTCTCTCGCTTCAGAGGAAATGATCCTCTCCAGGACCTGTGGTTTCCGTGTTAAATTTCCTTTAACTTTAACTGGGTGGATAATAATAATAATAAGAAGAAGAAGAAGAAGAAGAAGAAGAATGATAATAATAATTTTTATTTATACCCCGCCCTCCCCAGCCAAGGCTGGGCTCAGAGCGGCTAACAAGCAATAATAAAAACAAGTTGAATGAATACAACTTAAAAACAAAATT
Organism: Podarcis gaigeae; assembly: GCF_964106915.1. Lineage (NCBI taxonomy): Eukaryota > Metazoa > Chordata > Lepidosauria > Squamata > Lacertidae > Podarcis > Podarcis gaigeae. The sequence goes on from NC_139689.1 coordinate 2,812,597, forward strand.
AAAATACTACATTGAAACATTAAAATATTAAAATGTAGCCTCATCGCAGGAGGAGAAAGGAAAAGAAAGAAGAAAGAGGGGGAGGGAATCAAATTGGCTCCAAGCCAAAGGCCAGGTGGAACAACTCTGTCTTACAGGCCCTGCGGAAAGAAATCAGATCCTGCAGGACCCTGGTCTCATGAGGCAGAGCGTTCCACCAGGCCGGAGCCAGAGTTGAGAAGGATAACTGACAGCTTGAATTCTTGTTAGACAAAACACCTTAAAACCTGGTGGGGCAGTTCTGTGTCGTAGGCTCACCTGTGTTCTTGGTTTGCCAGCACATGGCAGCCTAACTAACCTTTGCGCTCTCGCTCTCTCTCCCTGCAGTCCACAAACGAGTCCACCGTCAAGAGGGCGTCTCTGCTGGGCGACATGCACTTGCGCAGCATCCGGACTAAGCTGATGCTCATGTCCCGGAATGAGGAGGCCAACAAACACTTGGAGGTGAGAGAGAGAGAGAGGGGACCCTCCGAGTGCCACAGCGCCCCCTGAGTGCAGGAGTGGAGAAGTCTCTGGCTCAGGACTAGCTGACAGTAGCTGCCATCCTGGGCCCGAAGGACAGGAGTGCAAAGCGGGGAGGCAGAAGGGCGCCTTTCTAAAATGCGAAGCAGTGCTGGACAATGCAGTGTTTCAGTTTGGGAGAACTCCCTGCCAGATAGATACCAGAAGATGGCCAGAAGCCCATCTGGTTCTCCCAGTTGGCCAACCAGGTACCTCTTATGGGAAACCTGCAAGCAGGGACCCGAGCCAAAAGAGCCGCTCTCCCCTCCTGCGGTTTCCAGCAGCTGGTATTTGGAAAGCATGCTTCTGCCTCCAGCTGTAGCGCAGCGTTCTGTGAAAGTCCCAAGCTTGACATAATAAAATAATAATATATTATTTATACCCCGCCCATCTGGCTGAGTTTCCCCAGCCACTCTGGGCGACTCCCAGTCGAGTGTTAAAACAATACAGCATTAAATATTAAAAACGTCCCTAAACAGGGCTGCCTTCAGATGTCTTTTAAAGATAAGATAGCTGCTTATTTCCTTCACATCTGCTGGGAGGGCGTTCCACAGGGCAGGCGCCACTACCAGGAAGGCCCTCCGCCTGGTTCCCTGTAACCTCACTTCTCTCAATGAGTGAACCGCCAGAAAACCCTTGGCGCTGGATCTCCGTGTCCAGGCAGAACGATGGGGGTGGAGATGCTCCTTCAGGTCTACTGGGCCTTTGAGGCCATTTAGGGCTTTCAAGGTCAGCACCAACACTTTGAATTGTGCTCGGAAACGTACTGGGAGCCAATGCAGATCTCTCAGTATTGGTGTTAAAAGGTCCCGGTGGCTGCTTCCAGTCTAGCTGCCGCATTCTGGATTAGTTGCAATTTCTGGGTCACCTTCAAAGGTAGCCCCACATAGAGTGCATTGCAGTAGTCCAAGCGGGAGATAACCAGAGCATGCGCCACTCTGGTGAGACAGTCTGCGGGCAGGTAGGGTCTCATCCTGCGTACCAGATGGAGCTGACAGACAGCCGCCCTAGACATAGAACTGACCTGCACCTCCATGGACAGCGGTGAGTCCAGAATGACTCCCAGGCTGCGCACCTGGTCCTTCAGGGGCACAGTTGCCCCATTCAGGACCCACGTGCCAGCCTTAGTTGATCCAGTCTTATAAGACCTGCTCTGTCTCCAAGCATGGCTGCCTGGCTTGAATGTTGGGCCTTTTGTGTGGGGGGGGGGGTGAGGGCCCAGGCTTGAAAAAAGAGGTGGGACTCACGCGACTTCTGAGACCTGTTTCCCATCGTGCCTCTGCCTCTCCCCCCAGACGAGTAAGCAGCTGGCGTCGGCATTCCAGGAGGAGTTCATGGTGCGGGAGGACCTGATGGGGCTGGCCATTGGAACCCACGGGGCCAACATCCAGCAGGCCCGGAAAGTGCTGGGTGTCACTGCCATTGAGCTGGATGAAGAGACCTGCACCTTCCGCATCTACGGGGAGGTAGGGGCCGGGGCTGCTTCTAGACTTCTGGGAGGTGGGCTGGGCTGCTTTCGTTTCGCTTGGTGCTGGTGTGTAGAGAAAAGGAACAAAGACCCACCTGATAAATGAATCCTGTGAGTGGGGCCGGAAACTCCGGTTGTGGGGCTTGGTAAGCAAGGCGGCTTTAACTGAGGAGGAACAAACTTTGGGGTCTTTTGGCCTGGAGGGAGAAAGGCCCGGCCTGTGGCTGTGCAGTGGGAGGATCTGCAAACAGTATGTCAGGCCTGAGCAGCCTTGGTGGCCTAAAACCTCGCAAGCCACCAGCACAGTGTGTTGAGATGCTTGGCATGCTGTTCCCCTTTGCTCCTCTGCAGACCCCGGAAGCCTGCAAGCAGGCCAGGAGCTTCCTCGAATTCTCCGAAGACTCTGTTCAAGTCCCTCGGAACCTAGTCGGTGAGTGAGGCAGTTTTCTAGCTCCAGGACGAACCCTGATGGAGCCTCCCATTCTTTCTCTCCCTTCACAAAAACCTAAGTTTGTGAAACCAGATTCGTAAGCCAGTTCTGCCTTGGAGTTTGCTTGGGAGTTGAGCTGCAGCAATTCTGCTTCAGAAAAACCAGGATTTAGACATGCAGGGGAAGGTTCAGTCCAAGGCACTTGGGAATCTGGTTGGCAGAGCTGTTTCTCAAGCAAAGATTTGTTGCATAGATTTTCCTCGATCAAAGAAGGGAAGGGCGTCAATGATTTTCCTTCCCTGTCATTGGCAACGAGTGCAAATGTATGAGGGTGTGTGTGCAAAAAAGGGGTTATTTTTGGGATGGAGGTGTTGTTTACTAGTGGGTCTCCTCATCCATTGACCTGTCCTCCTCCAAGGCACCATGGTGCCAATTTGCAAGTGATTTGGCGCTAGGGACATAGAGTTAAGGCGGCAGAGCATCGTGCTGACAGCCTGTGTGTGCTTGATTTACGCATGCCCTTCAACTCCCCGCCTTCATTTGCCCCCTGCAGGGAAAGTGATAGGCAAGAACGGCAAAGTCATCCAGGAGATCGTGGACAAATCCGGCGTGGTCCGAGTTCGGGTGGAAGGCGACAATGACAAGAAGAACCCCAGGGAAGAGGTAAATTGGGTTGCAGAGCAGAGAAGCGACAGCAGCAGCTTCTTCCTCTGTGGGTCCCCTGCTCCAGTTCCCAAGCCCCAGCTTTCCGTCTCTTCTCAAAGCCACAGTGTCCCACGTTTGCCCACATGCCACGCCCCATCAAATCATCCCATCTGCGTTTGTCTGCTTTCAGTCCTTGCTGGCTGGTCCAGTTTGTCCCCTGGCTAAAGCTGTCCAAGACACAGACATTGGACAAGAACCAAATGTATGTCTCTGACTCTTTCTTTCTTTCTTTCTTGGATCCCGATAATCTTTCCCTCTCGAAAACTCACACGGGCCTGCCCTCTGTCCCGCTCTGGTCGAAACTCTGCTTTCCCAGAGCACAAAACGTCATCCCTTTGGTTTAACTGGGATGCCTCTGCGGGGAAGGTTGACTAATTGGCTTTAAAGCTGGCAGCCCTGGTAACCTCTCCGTCTTCTGCCTGGGGAAAAGGTGCCCTGCTCTTTGCTAACCTCCCTGTCTCCTTTCCCCAGGGGATGGTCCCTTTCATCTTTGTGGGAACGCGGGAGAACATCAGCAATGCGCAGGCGCTGCTGGAGTACCATCTCTCCTACCTTCAGGTAAGGCCGCTGGTGTGCTTCTCCTGGGCTGTGGCGAGGGAGGATGGGGCCACGGAGCAAGCCTGCTTCCATCGCCCTGGGGCCAGAGCCAGCTTCGCCAGACCCCTCCATTTCGGGACACAGGTGCAGAATGTCAGAACTGCCGCCCAGGTCTGAGGACCTCTGCCGCCCCCCTCAGGTGCTGACATGTTGATGTTTAAAGATCAGCATCATGGGAGGGCAGCTTTCTAGCTACCCCTCCTCCTTCCCCTTGGAATCTGCTTCAGATCTCTGAGCAAGATCACAGGCTGTTTCCAGGACCAAGGGGAAACTGTCAATCTCCTTTTTTATTTTTGCTGTTGGGTGCTGGATATTGCTTACAGCACTGAATTTTTGGGGTTGGTTTTTTGGGGTATGTTACTATACAGTGGTGCCTCGCAAGACGAAAAGAATCCGTTCCGCGAGCCTCTTCGTCTTGCGGTTTTTTCGTCTTGCGAAGCAAGCCCATTAGCGGATTAGTGCTATTAGCGGCTTAGCGGCTTAGAAAAAAGGGGGGGAAAGTCGGAAAAACTCGCAAGACATTTTCGTCTTGTGAAGCAAGCCCATAGGGAAATTCGTCTTGCGAAGCACCTCCAAAATGGAAAACCCTTTCGTCTAGCGGGTTTTTCGTCTTGCGAGGCCTTCGTCTTGCGGGGCACCATTGTACTTACTGGGGATGTGGGTGGCGCTGTGGGTTAAACCACAGAGCCTAGGACTTGCCGATCAGAAGGTCGGCAGTTTGAATCCCCGCAACGGGGTGAGCTCCCGTTGCTCAGTCCCTGCTCCTGCCAACCTAGCAGTTCGAAAGCATGTCAAAAAATGCAAGTAGATAAATAGGAAGGTAAATGGCGTTTCTGTGCGCTGCTCTGGTTTGCCAGAAGCGGCTTAGTCATGCTGGCCACATGACCCGGAAGCTGTATGCCGGCTCCCTCGGCCAGTAAAGCGAGATGAGTACCGCAACCCCAGAGTTTGCCACGACTGGACCTAACGGTCAGGGGTCCCTTTACCTTTACTATACTTACTATGGTTATAAAATTTCATTTTGCACTGTTTGGTTTTGAATTGCAGTCCTGTTTTCTTTGAGTGTGTAGTTTTAGGGGGGGCATAGAAAGCAGCATACAAATAAATGTTGGAATTCTAGCCCGGTCATAGGTATGTGCCTATCAGTCCAGGCACCGGCTGAATTCCTTAGACCTCCCTCCGGCGACTCCCGGCAGGAACAACACGAGGTTCGTTCCGGCGATTTTCCTCAGGCTGTGAGAAAAACACACCAACTGCTTCTCCTCCTCCCTGCTCCCTGCATATCCCCAGGGAGGGGAATCAGACACAGACAGAAATGTAACTACATGCTTTTATTCCTGTCTTTAGCAGTCATACAGTAAAAGATGTCTGCTCTCTTCAACAAACAGAGAGAAACACCAAACTCCACCCATGTACATCCTGTACAGGTCATATGACACATCCTGAGCTCACATCCTGTGCTCAATAAGGAGAATGGACTGCCCCTTCGTTTTCATGGCAACAGTCACATACTTCCTGTTTGGCTTTCCAGCCACAAGCAGCAGACTGAGCTGCTAGAGCCTTTGCTTGCTGCTGCATTGCTGCTTTAGAATAACAATAAAATGAGTGAAGTCCAGAAGGTGTAGCTGCGGTGCCCCCCGAATGCTTTTGTGCAGTTCTTTTGGGGAAGGCGCTTGGGGGCCCTGCAAGAGTCCTGACCATTTGTGTCCTTCCTGCCCGACTTTCCCCCAGCTTTTCCCCCAAACGCTGCTGAGAGATGGCCGGCATAAATTCTACAGCGCTCCTGAAGCAGACACTCTTCCCTTCTTCTCTGCGAGGCCCTTGGCTCCTCCCCGACTGGGGTGGTGGTGGCCTAGGGCCTTGTTCTCAACCCTTTCCCCTTCCCCCTGCTAGGAGGTGGAGCAGCTGCGCCTGGAGCGGCTGCAGATCGATGAGCAGCTGCGCCAGATCGGCCTGGGCTTCCGCCCCCTCTCCAACCGGTCGGATAAGGAGCGGGGCGGCTACACCACGGACGAGAGCACCTCCTCCTCCCTGCACGGCACACGGACCTATGGGGGCAGCTACGGTGGGCGCGGCGGCCGTGGGCGCAGGGGACCCAACTCTGGCTATGGTGAGTTGGGTGAGGCCTGCTGTATTCCTGGTGGCAAAGGACTGCGCCCAGAATATCTGAGGATTGCACACATGGAAGAGCTCTTTGTATCACATTGCTAACATCTCACTAAATCAGCCGTTTAACATCGAATCAGTTGTTTAGCATTCCTCCAAATCAGCCATTTAACATCCCTCCAAATCAGCTGTTCAACATAAATCACTTGTTTTGCATCTCTCCAAATCAGCCGTTTAACATCAAATCAGTTGTTTAGCATCCCACCAAATCACCCGTTTAACATCAAATCAGTTTCACATCTCACCAAATCAGCCCTTTAACCTCAAATCAGTTGTATAGCATCCCTCCAAATCAGCTGTTTAGCATTGGAAGCAGGAAAGACGAGTGGGAACAGGTCCACTCTCCTCGCTCCAGAACAACTGGAGGGCAGAACGTTAGCAGTTTGGGAAGAAGCTCTTGTGCCCGGTGCTGGGTGTTGGATCAGGATAGCGAACTACCAGTGAGTGTGTTTAGGGGTGCCCCTGTCTGGATTGGGAATGAATATCTTCTACCTGGGCTGGGGAGGTTCTGTTGACAACCAAGTTCATTGCTCTGTGTGAAACGTGGTTGTGCAAGCATTGCCTCAGCTAGTGTGCTTGCCTCCTGGAAACTTGATGGAAGCGAGCCTTTATGGTTACAACCATTCGATTATGGGATACCTTTGTGGCCGTAAGAGATTCAGGAAGCTCCACCTGTTGGACATTTTAAGCATCTCTTAAAAACTCATTTGGGACGCGGGTGGTCTAAACCAGTGTTTCCCAACCTTGGGTCTCCAGCTGTTTTTGGACTACAACTCCCATCATACTTGCTAGCAAGACCAATGGTCAGGGATGATGGGAATTGTAGTCCAACAGCAGCTGGAGACCCAAGGTTGGGAAACACTGGTCTAAACCACAGAGCCCAGGGCTTGCCGATCGGAAGGTCGGCAGTTCGAATCCCCTCGACGGTGTGAGCTCCTGTTGCTCAGTCCCTGCTCCTGCCAACCTAGCAGTTCGAAAGCACATCCAAAGTGCAAGTAGATAAATAGGTACCACTCCGCCGGGAAGGTAAACGGCGTTTCTGTGTGCTGTTCTGGTTTCGCCAGAAGTGGCTTAGTCATGCTGGCCACATGACCCGGGAAAACTGTCTGCGGACAAACGTCTGCTCCTTCGGCCAGTAAAGCGAGATGAGCGTTGCAACCCCAGAGTCATCTTCGACTGGACTTAACTGTCGGGGGTCCTTTACCTTTACTTATAAAAGCTTATTTGCCTTTGTTGAAGATTAGGAGCATTTACCCTGCTTGCTGTGTAGCATTTTTATTTTTATAACATGTTGATCTCCATTTGTGGAAATTTTACGGTATTTAGGATATTTTGACATTTAATACTTTTAGAGTCTTGTAAAGCAGTTAGAGCAGCCTTTCTTGACCTGTGGGTCCCCAGATGTTGTGGACTACAACTCCCATCATCCCTGAGCTCTGGCCGTGCTAGCTAGGGGTGATGGGAGTTGTAGTTCAACAACATCTGGGGACCCACAGGTCGAGAAAGGCTTAGTTAGAGGTTTTTATAATGAAACGGTGAGTGCGACCGCCTGCCTGGAGGCAAGCAGTCTCCTGAAGCGTCTGTAACCTGAGGTACCACTGTATTTCTGGAAATGATAAACCGATTTAGGCCGCCAGCAGTCTTTCCCCCTGCTGCACAGGTTCACCTGCAGCATCCAGACTCTAAAAGGGGTGGGGTGTCTGCTGAGAGCAGCTTGGCGGAGCCCCTGCTCTAAGCCCCGCCACTTAAGTTCCCACTTGCGCCCCCTCTTTCCTCGCCTCGTCTCCCTAGCTACCAACTCGGACGTTTCCAACGCTTCGGAAACAGAGTCGGAAAAGAGAGAGGACTACGAGTGTCCGCCGCTCAGCGACCGTGACCCCCGCCCGGAGGACAACCGCAGACGGCCAGGGGTGGGGCGGGGGCGGGGCCCCGCTCCGGCGCCTCGCGGAAGTAGCAGCAGTGGAGGAGGCAGCAGCAAGTACAACAGCTCCTCCATCAGTTCAGGTACGAAAGAACCAGAAGCCTTTTTAGGATCCCTGCAGCCAGAAAGCGGGGGGGGGGGGGCGCTCCATCACTCTTGTGTCCCAAACCCTGAGCAGGATGTTCCTGGGCTGGGTGGCCAGCTGGATTCAAGCGTTACTGTGACTTGGTGGGTGAACAGCCTAAAGACATCTCCCCTCCCATCAGTGGCTGCTGAGCTCTGGATTTTATAGGACATAGGCCTAGGACAGGGTGGTCTAACATGTGGTAGCCTTCTAGGCCTTTTTTTGGAACATTTGATGCCCTAACACTGCCCCCCCTAGAGCCAGGTGAGCAAGGCTTTGGGAAGGCAGCGTGAGGACCCTCTGACAGGGTCCTAGAGTCCTCCAGCCTCAGACCCAAAGCCTATTTCGCATTTTGAAGGAGCTGGGAGGCCTCTAGGACCATAGCTGTCAACTTACAGATTTGAAAATAAGGGACCAGTAACCAAAATAAGGGATTTTAGTCAACCAGTTAAAAGGGACCAGATAATTTTGGAGAGCAGCGCCGGTTTTTAGCCCTTCGTTTCCAGAGGTTGCTGCTCAAGACACCAGCCGATGAAACACTGCAATTAAATAACTACAAGCAGCAATCACTTTTCGCGCAAAACTAAGTCCAAGCTACGAAGATGCTGCTGCAGTTCTGTCTCTTTTGTCTCGTGCTCCATCTGCAGCTCTCAATTCCATCAGGTGGGGCGGGAGGAGGGGGGGGAATAGCGCCCAAAGTAAACCCACAGGTCAGACCATCTATGCTAGTCTACCACTACAAATCTATGGGAGAAGCGTTTGCCGTCCTTCCCTTGTAGCCCTTGGAACACCTGCCCACGCCTCTGCCGCCTCCTCTTCCTCCTCTCTCTGAACTGCTTTCTCTCTGGTTGCCCTCGCTCTCCTCTCAAGGCTCCTCATCAATTCATAGACCATGCCAGGCTGCCCATCTCATTCGGGTCCTTCAGCGGCACAGCCGCAGTACGGCCTAGCGGGAGCGGTGGTGACGGGCAGAGGGGAGGCCCCAGGCAGAAACGCTCAGTTCAGCGGCCGCGAGGAGGATGGCGGCGGAAGGGCCTGAGGCTCCCTCCAGTCCCAGTGGGAAGGGGTTCCCAGGGGCTGAGGCTTATGAGAGGAAGCCGAAGGGGGTCGGGCCGGGCAGCCAAGCAACACAGTTGGAGCCTTCCTCCTCCCTAGCCGGCAGGGAGGGAGAGGAGCTGCTTCCTTTGAAACCCGGGAAATTTAAGGAACATCGATCAATAAGGGACAGCAGCAGGACATGGCGCTGGGATAAGGGACTGTCCCTCCAAATAAGGGACGCTTGACAGCTATGTCTAGGACCCTGTCCCAGAGCCTTTCACCTCTTCCACTAAGCCCGGTGCCTTGCTTCTCCAGCCTCGGGAAGGCGGGCCGAGGCGGAGGGCATCAAGTTTTGACCTCCCTGCCACCTTGCGCAACAAAGACAGTTGACTAGCGGCGTCTTCCCTCTACAGTATTGAAAGACCCCGACAGCAACCCTTACAGCCTGCTGGACAACACCGAAACTGACCAGACCGCGGACACGGACGCCAGCGAGTCGCAGCCCATCAGCAACCGCCGGCGCCGGTCCCGCCGGCGCCGCACTGACGAAGACGCCACCATGATGGACGGAGGCCTGGAGTCGGACAACATGTCTGTCAACGAGAACGGCCTGGGTGAGTGGAGGCCCATTCCCAGCCGTAGGTTGTGGGGATCAGGAAGAGCTAGGAGATGTGGAAGGTGGGGCTCATGGGCTCTTTTTCTTGGCGGAGGGGGTCAGTCTAACATGGTTCTGGTCGCCCCTACCTGCCTTCCCTGCCAGCTTCTAAACACCTGCTGAAAACTTTCCTATTCCTGTTCTGAAGTATGGCAGCAATATTTTTTTTTACAGTGGTGCCTCGCAAGACGGAAAACCCGCTAGACGAAAGGGTTTTCCGTTTTGGAGGTGCTTCACAAAACGAATTTCCCTATGGGCTTGCTTTGCAAGACGAAAATGTCTTGCGAGTTTCTGTGGGGTTTCCCCCCCCCCCCCGTTTTCCTAAGCCCTAAGCTGCTTATCAGCTGATCCGCTAAAAGCCGCTAATCCGCTAAGCCGTCAATGGGCTTGCTTCGCAAGACGAAAAAACCACTATACGAAGAGCCTCACGGAATGGATTAATTTCGTCTTGCGAGGCACCACTGTATCTTGTTTTATCTTTTTGTAAGCCGCTTTTAAGGTTATTATTGTTTTTTACAACCAAGAGGCGTACAAATTTCATGAGATAAATGGCTATAAGCACATTTTTACAACACAGCAATATAGAAATATCTTTGTAAATAAATAAATCTGCTCAAGGTGCCTACTTTGCTTTTAAAGTTGCACCTGTGGTGGCTGGAACTGAGGGTCTGATTCTGCTCACATTTGGCCAGTTGAGTGCCGTTGCCAATGAGACAAAAGAGTCATAAATCCTTAACGCACCTCTGTATCCTGACCTTTGACACTTGAGGGGTTATATTTTTAAGACCCACCTTGTTTTTGTGATCATAAGTTTTTGTGAACTGTTTTTAATATTGTCCGTGTTTCGATGCTGTAACGCACGCAGGGACCTTAGGGCAAAGGGAGAGTTATTTTTATTATTAACGAAATAATAAAATTTCATTAATATTAATGTAAGCTGATGGGATCTCAGCTGACTGTGGCTACCCAGGAAAGAGAACTTAATTCGTTCTGGAGGTCCGTTCTTAACCTGAAACTGTTCTTAACCTGAGGTACCACTCTAGCTAATGGGGCCTCCCGCTGCCACCATGCGGTTTCTGTTCGCATCCTGAAGCAAACCTCGGTTGTCAAGCGTAATCTGTTCCGGAAGACCGTTCAGCTTCCGAAAACCAAGGCGCAAAATCCATTGAAAAAATGGAGGAACGGACCTTGGAAGCCATTTGACTTCCAAGGCGCGTTTGAAAATGGAAGCATTCACTTCCAGGTTGTCTGCGTTCGAAAGCCAAAGCGTTCGATGACCGAGGTTCCACTGTACAGTGGTACCTCGGGTTACAGACGCTTCCAGTTACAGACGCTTCCAGTTACAGACTCCGCTAACCCAGAAATAGTGCTTCAGGTTAAGAACTTTGCTTCAGGATGAGAACAGAAATTGTGCTCTGGTGGCGCGGCAGCAGCAGGAGGCCCCATTAGCTAAAGTGGTCTTCAGGTTAAGAACAGTTTCAAGTTAAGAACGGACCTCCGGAACGAATTAAGTTCTTATCCCGAGGTACCACTGTAATAGTATAGCAGAACTGTGGAGATGGAAGGGGCTGCCAGTGGCCATCTAGTCTAACCACCGCAGTTCAGGAATGACAAATCTTGGGAGTCACTCAGGTTGACAGGCAGCCTTCCTATCCGCCCTGCCTTTTCTCTCCGCCAGAGGAAGAGTCTAAACCGCAGAGACGGAACCGAAGCAGGCGCCGACGCAACCGCGGCAACCGTGTGGACGGCTCCATCAGCCGGGACCGCCAGCAAGGTATCGCCGTTCGGCCTTCCTCTCTTCCTTTGGGGAAGGTTCTGCGCCATCACCTGCTTGGGCTTTTCCGTGCGTGACCCTGTGTCTTTTCCCCCCCTCCCTCCCCATCGCCAACAGTCACCGTAGCCGATTACATTTCCCGAGCAGAGTCTCAGAGCCGTCAGCACCCACCGCGCAAAGAGACCCGAGAGAAGTCGTCGGAGGACAATGCACCCAAGCAGAAGGTGAGCAAAGGCCGTTTTCCACAATTTGGGGCACCTGGAACAAAAACGTGGCAGCTTCTGAGAAAAACAGCAAGAGGTTTTTCTTTGTAATATTTGGGGTGCGGGGAGCCAGAGAAACCAATTCAGGCTTGTTGCCGCAGCTGCCCTCGGGCTGGTCAGGCTGCTGTGATCCTGCTTCTCAGTCCAGACTGGGAAGCCTTGTGATGGTGAAACTGGATTTTGCATCTTGATGCTGCGCCATCTTGACGCCTCTGTGAAGTTCTGATCAGGTGCAATAATGTCCTTTTTATACGGAGTGCGGAAGAAGATGGTTGAGAAGTGAGAAACTTCCTCCATTTTGGGGGAAGTTTATTTTAAACGTGTTAAAAAAAAATAGTCGTTTTGCTTTATTTTTTTATTTTTAAGTAAGGTTTCAGCAGCTGTTCAAGTAACATTTTTTCCGTCCAAGAAATAAACACCGTAGCTGAAGAAAAATTGTCACCATGAAAGAAATATAAAGATACTACAGTGGTACCTCAGGTGAAGAACTTAATTCGTTCCGGAGGTCCATTCTTAACCTGAAACTGTTCTTAACCTGAAGCACCACTTTAGCTAATGGGGCCTCCCACCGCCCTTGCAGCATGATTTCTGTTCTCATCCTGAAGCAAAGTTCTTAACCTGATGTACTATTTCTGGATTAGCGGAATCTGTAACCTGAAGCGTATGTAACCTGAGATACCACTGTATTTCTTGCAGGAAATGATAAACCGATTTAGGCCGGCTGCAGCCATGCCTCTCTCAGGTTTGCTGGGCCTGCTAAGGGGGTCACTGGTTTGCGTTTTGTGGCTTGTCTTCCAGGTTGAGACCACCAGCAAGGTTGTCAACGGCCCCACGGAGAACGGCGAGCATGCCGCCGCCAGCGAGGAGGTGGCTGCCCTAGTGAACGGCGTGTCCTAAGCTCGCATGCGTGCGGGGCCCCTGCCCCAAGTCGCAGCCGGCCGAACCCTCCTCTGAAACGAAAACAATCCCTACTTTCCACCTGCTTGCAACATCTTAAAGAGAAAACGAAATAAACACCACACCAGTCTCTTGTTTAAGAACAAAACCATTATTAAAAAAAAAACAACGAAACGAAACAAATCGACCCGAATCCCAAGGTAATGATGATCTAGCGCTCGTTAAAAGCTTGCCAAAGATGGGATACTCTTCTTTACCACAGCTCTTAACACATCCTGGTTAAGCTTTCAGCAGTGGCAGCCAGACAGGGCAGTGAAAAATTCAAAACAAAACCCCTCTCTTTTCTTTTCTGCCCTCTTGTTATGTCAAAGGGGGGGGGATCTCTGACGCTACCTGAGCTCGTAACCCCCCTCCCTTTCCTTAGAGGCGCACACAGTGTAGGGGGAAAAACTACTATGACTTAACATGCATCTGTTTTTGGTGACTTATAAAAGTTTTTTTTTTCTGTTTAGAAACAAAAATGTGAAGAGAGAAAATAAAAAAATAACTGGCTTTTCAAAACTGGAGAAAGGAGAGGGGGGAGAGAAACCTGTGCCTTTTGATGACGATGCACACACACACACACACAACACACACCGCAAGAGCACAAGAGTGCTCTTGTGTTTGTATTTTTGTTCCCTTTCCTCTTTGACTAGTGAAAAATCAAAGGCGAGGTCACGTCCGGGAGAGCGAAGCAGGAAGGCTGGCCCGCCCAGGGCACACAGAGGGGTCCTGAGGTTGTTTTGGGCTGTGCGCCCTTTTCCCCACCCCAAAGGGGGGGTTCTGGCCACGGAGAGGTAGGACCCTCTTCTCTGCAAACCAGGAGACGGGCGAGGCGGTGCTCTGCTAGGGAGAAACGGGAAACGCGAGGCACCTGCTTTATAGGCCCACCCCAGACCAGTAATCCTTTTCTTAATTCCCCCCCCCCTTTGATTCTAAAAACACTGTGGAAGACAACAGCAAAAAGAGAGGAAAGCGCCAGGCTTTTAGCGCGCAAGCGGACGTGGCAACGTCGCTCCTGGCGCGGCTTGCCTTGAGTTTGTGTGTTTGTGTGGGGGGGGGAAAGGGGGGATTTGATCTGTGACGGTTGAGACTATTTATTTTTCACTGTACAGTATTTAAAAAGAGAATAAAAAACCCAACTCTTGAAAAAAAACTACAACGCCTAAATACCAAGGTTGCTTTCTGTCCTGCCTGCCCTGTTCTCTCTGTCTCTCTTCTCTCTCTGCCCGGTGGGGGGCGGCTTACGGAGAACGAAGCCCCCCTCGGCCGGTGACTCCTGCTGCTCAGGCCTTCAATAAAATGCGACGAGTCTTGCCAAAGTTGGTGGTGCGGTTTTGTCCGACGTCTACAGCCTCTGCACACGGAGAGGGGATATGGGGGTGAGATGTGGCGGGGGGGGGGGGCTTGGAAGGGGTCCCGGCTCAGTCTTCATTCTGCTCGTGCCCAGTGGCTCCTGGCGTTCCTTACAAGTGGATATTTGTGTGAGGGACAGAGGCTGTGCCCCAAGCTAGGTGGACGAGAAGTCTGGCTAACTTAACACCTTACCTGCGGAAGGACCAAATCTGGTGGTTTCTGGAACGAGCGCTGTCTGGGAAGGAGGGCCCCATGACTGACGTTCAAAATCGTAGAATTGGAAAGGATCATACAATCATAGAAATATAGACAACAATCACACGAGGCAGGCAGTCATCCACTGGGAGCTTCCTGGCTGAGGGTCAGAATTCTAACCTGGACCTCCCAGGTCCTAGTCCGACACACAAGGCAGGATAGGCTGCTTTTGTGCAACCCTTGGAGACGTTCCTTCAGCTAGTCTCTGCCTTTCCTGGGGTGCTTTTCCCTGGTTGGTGTCCCAAAAACTGACACTCTTGCGGGGCTCAAATTGCACCTGCCAGTGCCTTTACAAAGGTAAAATTTGCAGGTGGTGCTCCTTTTTCTAAGGAGCGGAGGAAACGGGGGAGGGGGTGGCCCTCTAGCTGAAAAATATCTCTGGTACACATATTAACAAATCAATGGGACACTCTGGGTGGGCTCATCCTGGCACTGTCTTGGAAAGATCCTTTGCTCCGCTGTCATCCTGACACTCCTAGAACTCCAGAATTGGAAGAATCCCTGATGGAGAGCCCAACCAAAGGCTCTTGCTGTCTGAAAGCTTGTCCTACCGCATGGGTAGGCAAACGAAGGCCTGGAGGCTGGATCCGGCCCAATCGCCTTCTAAATCCAGCCCGCAGGCAGTTCAGGAATCAGCATGTTTTTACATGAGTAGAATGTGTGCTTTTATTTAAAATGCATCTCTGGGTTCTTTGTGGGGCATAGGAATTTGTTCTTTCCCCCCCCCCCCAAAATATAGTCTGGCCCCCCACAAGGTCTGAGGGACAGTAGACCGGCCCCCTGCTGAAAAAGTTTGCTGACCCCGTCCTAATGCTTCACCTGAATCTCATTTGAATCCATTGGTTCGGGTTCTGCCTGCTGGAATCGCGGCAGATTTTATTCAGGTGCAAAAAAGGGGGCGGATTTGGAATACATAACTGGCCCGTGGTTCTTTAGTCGTGTCCACCTCTTCGTGACCCCCTGGACCAGAGCACGCCAGGCACTCCTGTCTCCCACTGCCTCCCACAGTTTGGTCAAACTCATGCTGGTCTCTTCGAGAACACTGTCCCACCAATATACAGTATATAACATAATAGCAAGCAAACCAGTCATGTCCCCAGGCCCAGTTTAAAAGGCCACGTGTCTCACTCAGCCAAAGTCCTGGCGCTAAAGAAATATTTCCGCCTGGCGACTAAAGCTATGCAATAATGTAAAAGGGTTTGGTGAAGGTGCCAGACGAGCCTCCCCAGGGAGAGCATCTCATAGAGGGAACGTCGATTTTGTTGTTTAATCATTTAGTCGTGTCCGCCTCTTCGTGACCCCCTGGACCAGAGCACGCCAGGCACTCCTGTCTTCCACTGCCACCCTTATGTTGGTAGCCTCGAGAACACTGTCCCACCATCTCGTCCTCCATCGTCCACTTCTCCTTGTGCCCTCCATCTTTCCCAACATCAGGGTCTTCTCCAGGGAGTCTTCTCCTCTCATGAGGTGGCCAAAGTCTTGGAGCCTCAGCTTCACGATCTGTCCTTCCAGTGAGCACTCAGGGCTGATTTCCTTCAGAATGGAGAGGTAGGATCTTCTTGCAGTCCATGGGACTCTCCAGAGTCTCCTCCAGCACCAGAATTCAAAAGCATCCATTCTTCAGCGATCAGCCTTCTGGCATGCAAGCCTCCCAGCACCCTTTCTCCCCCCCCCTTCCACAGGTAAGTCTGCAGGTAAAGGAGGAAGGAGCTAGGCCCACCCCTTCCCTTCCTCCCACCCAATCTCCAGTCTCACAGAAATGCGCATTCAGAAGACAGAAACTGCAGGTGGGGTGGAGGGACATATTTTTTTGGGGGGGTGGAGTTCCTGGTACCACCTGAATGACTCACCTTTGGGGCAGATTCTGATTCTTGCCTGGGCTCTTCCTCTCCACTTGCCCCCCCTCCCACCTAAAACTGGCTGTATTGTAAAAGGCTAATGAGGGTAAAATTGGATAAAAATCAAAATTGGGAAAGGAGTACGACAAGGCTATATATTGTCTCCCTGCTTATTTAACTTATATCCAGAATTCATCATGCGAAAGGCTGGGCTGGATGAATCCCAAGCCGGAATTAAGATTGCCGGAAGAAATATCAACAACCTCAGATATGCAGATGACACAACCTTGATGGCAGAAAGTGAGGAGGAATTAAAGAACCTTTTAATGAGGGTGAAAGAGGAGAGCGCAAAATATGGTCTGAAGCTCAACATCAAAAAGATCATGGCCACTGGGCCCATCACCTCCTGGCAAATAGAAGGGGAAGAAAGGGAGGCAGTGAGAGATTTTACTTTCAGGGGCTCCATGATCACTGCAGATGGTGACAGCAGCTAACAAGCAATAATAAAAACAACTTGAATGAATACAACTTAAATAAAATATTAAAATGCATTAAAATGCAGCCTCATCACATGAGGAGAAAGGAAAAAAGAAAGAGGGGGAGGGAATCAAACTGATTCCAAGCCAAAGGCCAGGCGGAACAACTCTGTTTTACAGGCCCTGCAGAAAGAAATCAGATCCTGCAGGGCCCTGGTCTCATGAGACAGAGCGTTCCACCAGGCCGGGGCCAGTGCTGAAAAGGCCCTGGCTCTGGGTGAGTCTAATCTGACTTCCTTGGGGCCCGGGACCTCTAGGGTGTTGCTGTTTATGGACCTTGAGGCTCTCTGTGGGGCATACCGGGAGAGGCGGTCCCGTAGGTACGAGGGTCCTAGGCCGTGAAGGGCTTTAAAGGTCAAAACCAGCACCTTAAATCTGACCATGTACTCCACCGGGAGCTCTGGCGGGAAGGTAAACGGCGTTTCCGTGCGCTGCTCTGGTTCGCCAGAAGTGGCTTAGTCCTGCTGGCCACATGACCCGGAAGCTGTACGCCGGCTCCCTCGGCCAGTAAAGCGAGATGAGCGCTGCAACCCCAGAGTCGGCCACGACTGGACCTAAGGGTCAGCGGTCCCTTTACCTTTACTCCTTTGACATGCTTTCGAACTGCTAAATTGGCAGGAGCAGGGATTGAGCAACATCACGGGGATTCAAACCGCCAACCTTCTGATCGGCAAATCCTAGGCTCTGTGGTTTAACCCACAGCGCCACCCGTGTCCATAGGAGAGGACCCAAATCACAGGATTCAGAAGGCAACAAAGGAGATTCCGACTAAACATTAGAAAAAGCTTTCTGATCCTGAGAGATCTTTGACCCTGCAATGGACTCCCTTTGTAAGGTGGTGGAAATTCCTGCATTCCAAATCTTCACTTCTAAGATTCTACAAAATGCAATAAAATGATAATAATCTCAGGGGTGTTGTTTTTTTTTTCAGCGGGTGGAGGGTTTCCGATTGCATTGCAAAGACATTTCCCCCTCTAAGTCAGGGCTTAAAATCAACCCCCAGCCCTTCCAAAAAAAGCCTATGGCTCATCAAACTTAAGACAGGTGGGCCAGACCCCTGGGAACGACCTTCTCTTCACTTGCTAATGAGGCTGTTAAGCCCTTGCAGCAAAAATGAATATTCAAACACTCCCCTATCAGGGCTTTTGAGAGGATTACAGCACTCCTGGAGTTTTGGGCGGGAGGGAAAGCTAGGCAGGTGTAAACAGGTGGAACATTTTTGGGAAAGGGGGAGGAAATCTCCATCAATGTTTCAAGCAACAGCAGGATTCACTAGGCCTGTCCTGCAGGTTTTT
This sequence comes from Podarcis gaigeae, assembly GCF_964106915.1. Taxonomy (NCBI): domain Eukaryota; kingdom Metazoa; phylum Chordata; class Lepidosauria; order Squamata; family Lacertidae; genus Podarcis; species Podarcis gaigeae. The sequence continues at coordinate 2,830,494 of NC_139689.1, forward strand.
TTATGGGGGGGACTGACGGACTGCAACTGCCGCAACTGCCGTCATGCTCTGGCTACTGATGGATGCTTTGAGTTCCAAGTTGCAGGCAGAGACCATCTTGCCTGCCTAATAATAATAATAATTCTTCCCCCCCCCCAGCATTTTATTTCTTTTTTATTGTTGTTGTTGAGTTGTTTAGTCGTGTCCGCCTCTTTGTGACCCCCTGGACCAGAGCATGTCAGGCACTCCTGTTTTCCACTGCCTCCCGCAGTTTGGTCAGACTCATGTTTGTGGCTTCGAGAACACAGTCCCACCATCTCGTCTTCTGTCGTCCCCTTCTCCTTGTGCCCTCCATCTTTCCCAACATCAGGGTCTTTCCCAGGGAGTCTTCTCTTCTCCTGAGGTGGCCAAAGTCTTGGAGCCTCAGCTTCAGGATCTGTCCTTCCAGTGAGCACTCAGGGCTGATTTCCTTCCGAATGGAGAGGTTGGATCTTCTTGCAGTCCATGGGACTCTCAAGAGTCTCCTCCAGCACCAGAATTCAAAAGCATCCATTCTTTGGCGATCGGCCTTCTTTATTAACATTCTTATATTACATTGGTAAACCTTGTCAT